>NW_027266917.1:0-26004 GCF_963676685.1 Mytilus edulis | reverse complement strand
AATATCAAAATGCTTTAAAAAGAAATTAGTCTTTGGAAACGCATATATCTATATGCTATTACATTTGAATTATAGAAATTAAAGTTTTCTCCTTTCTTAGTTTGTAAACGTACACCATCAAGATATCAGCATTTTATATGATGTGTAAAAACTAGCACCGTCTGTTTCAAATCAGCATCAAGTATTTATATAAGAATGGTTCATCCTCAATGTAAAAGCACTCGGAAAAACGTTTAATCACAATAACAGTTCACGACATAACTGGACATAACCACTGCAATATTGTGTTATTATAAAGAGTCGAAAAGTTCATCCTCTACCATATTTGCTATACTCTATTAAGTCCAAAAATCCATTCCGGTCTTTCTAATCTCACTAACCATATACCTGAAAAACATAAAAAAAAAAAAACAGCAGAAAAAATAATCCAAAATAGGAGAATGTCGGGGTAGGTGGGTGGGATTGAACAAGCTTCCCGGTCAAACGTTAGAAAATTTAGAAGTGACGTCACAATACGGTAACGTCACATGACAGACACCGTCAAAGTTCAGAATGCAAAGAAAAAAGGAGGGACTCGAAAATAAATGCGGAATTTTAACTTTTATTAAACCTGTATTATCAGTGAACCGATAAACATTATTAATTAAAGATTAAAATAATTCAAGAAATATTATGGAATAAAACAGGCCGCATATCGTAACGGATTTGCTCATTGTTGAAGGTTGTACGGATACCTTTAGATGCTAATACCAACGTTGTTTTTACAGTTGAGTTGTCTCATAGGCAATCATTCCGTAACTCCTTAAGTTGATACTAAATAATTCAAGAAATCTTATGTGGAATCATATCGGCCGCAGGGGAAAAAACAGTAAACGAGGTCTGGCAAGACGATACAAACCGCCGGCATTTTTAATATTGGCAAGTAGGTGTTCTTCTGGTAACAGAAGTAACAAAAGTTCCTCTAATGAAAATTAGAGTGAACGAGGAGCACGACCCCACACTGACGCTAGGCCATAACTCGAATCCCGCTTCCTCGATTCTCGGAGGATAAAATTCAAAACTGGTAACAGTGATGAACCGGCCGCACTGGTAAACAAGAGAAAGCCGTTTATAAAAAACACAACTTCCCTGTGGTACCACAGTAGAATATTTTAACATATGGTCTAACGTAGAATTATAGGGTCATGACCCCCATGTCATCTTGCCAGATCCCGCCACTGCACCAGTACTGCGACAACTGTTTTATTAAAGATAATAATAACAAACAATGAAAAATATCAAAATGCATTAAAAAGAAATTAGTCTTTGGAAACGCATATATCTATATGCTATTACATTTGAATTATAGAAATTAAAGTTTTCTCCTTTCTTAGTTTGTAAACGTACACCATCAAGATATCAGCATTTTATATGATGTGTAAAAATTAGCACTGTCTGTTTCAAATCAGCATCAAGTATTTATATAAGAATGGTTCATCCTCAATGTAAAAGCACTCGGAAAAACGTTTAATCACAATAACAGTTCACGACATAACTGGACATAACCACTGCAATATTGTGTTATTATAAAGAGTCGAAAAGTTCATCCTCTACCATATTTGCTATACTCCATTAAGTCTAAAAATCCATTCCGGTCTTTCTAATCTCACTAACCATATACCTGAAAAACATTAAAAAAAAACAACAGCAGAAAAAATAATCCAAAATAGGAGAATGTCGGGGTAGGTGGGTGGGATTGAACAAGCTTCCCGTTCAAACGTTAAAAAATTTAGAAGTGACGTCACAATACGGTAACGTCACATGACAGACACCGTCAAAGTTCAGAATGCAAAGAAAAAAGGGGGGACTCGAAAATAAATGCGGAATTTTAACTTTTATTAAACCTGTATTATCAGTGAACCGATAAACATTATTAATTAAAGATTAAAATAATTCAAGAAATATTATGGAATAAAACAGGCCGCATATCGTAACGGATTTGCTCATTGTTGAAGGTTGTACAGATACCTTTAGATGATAATACCAACGTTGTTTTTACAGTTGAGTTGTCTCATAGGCAATCATTCCGTAACTCCTTAAGTTGATACTAAATAATTCAAGAAATCTTATGTGGAATCATATCGGCCGCAGGGGAAAAAACAGTAAACGAGGTCTGGCAAGACGATACAAACCGCCGGCATTTTTAATATTGGCAAGTAGGTGTTCTTCTGGTAACAGAAGTAACAAAAGTTCCTCTAAGGAAAATTAGAGTGAACGAGGAGCACGACCCCACACTGACGCCTAGGCCATAACTCGAATAACGCTTCCTCGGTACTCGGAGGATAAAACTCAAAACTGGTAACAGAGATTAACCGGCCGCTCTGGTAAACAAGAGAAATCCGTTTATAAAAAACACAACTTCCCTGTGGTACCACAGTAGAATATTTTAACATATGGTCTAACGTAGAATTATAGGGTCATGACCCCCATGTCATCTTGCCAGATCCCGCCACATGAGAAGGTCTATACACTCTCATCCCCAACGAAACGAGTTTACTACACCGTACTGAAATATAATTCATAGACTCTTTAATTAGGAAATACTCGACGGTCCGTCAAGCCTGAATAAATCCCTAACATGAGCTTTTATATTTTGATGGCAAATTACAAGGCCATGATTTAATTCTTCTTGAATATATTGAACAGCTGCATTAACTCGTTTACGAGTCGAATTGATAGCCACCTGATTTTCTGACAAGTGCCAGTACCTACAAGGCTTAAATTTCACTCCACACCAAGGAGAGATTTGGCAATAACACATGTAATCGCATAATGTCAAACCTTACCTGCTCAATGAGCTTTTTTCCTTTGATTAAACCCAAAACTTAGAACCCAAATGGATGATCAAAATTTGTTGAGGTGGATAACAATCTAAGATTTTCTTCAACTGATGAAAACAATTTTTTTCCATTTCATCACTCGATGGCCATACCAATGAAAATTATAACCTTTTGACTGTTATCAAGTTTTGACCCCCTGGTCTTCTCTTAACGCTTCTGGCCGTCCAATATACAAAAGATGATCCAATAACCAAAACTTGACGGATTCTACAATGACAAAATTCTTACTGTTCTGTTTAAACCTTTACAAAACATATTAAAATACAGCTTCGAAAATCTTCGTATCTATAAATCTATCAAATCCGAATGTAACTAGTGTATGCATCAGAAAACAAACGTCCCGTCCCCACGTCCTTAATTTCTGAATAAGAAGCTCCCATTCTGCTATAATGGGAGGCTCTGCCTATTCTAAACAATTGTGGACGAATGTAGTCTTTAACGCCACAAAAATAAAGGGGTTTCTTAAGTATAGAAATAAACTGAAAACGAGTCAATGGAGACCTATTAAAATGTTAAAACAAGGGTTTGTCAGAAGCAGGATATCTTATTCCCCAAAAGGCACGCAACATGCTCACAGGACAAAGATCTGCTTCCCTTTGAGGAATAACCAAAGTCGTTGAAGTACCTCTCTGATCAGCTTTCGAACTACAAATTTTCAAATGCAATTCATATTTATTATTTGAAACTTTCAATGACAGATCATTCAAGAAAACTGTGTGTGCCACGATATATGCACTCGTATCGGCCGTGAGCTCACCTATTCTTAATAAAGCAAAAAATGCAAGACTAAATGCAGAAGCGAACAGACAAGATTCATGAGAGGAGCAAACGGATGGTAGTGATCGTATAATTTTGTGCAAAATTTCTAAAATAACAGGAGCGCGAATATCCGATAATTTGGGACTCTTCCTTCGAACTCCTTCTAACATTTAGAATCTATAAAAGTACATGAAATGTCTGTTTACGATTTATGGCTAATCCCGGATAAGTATCATCTATGTATTGATTGTAGATGATGTTTAACCAGAATACGATAAGTAAGCTATAAAACGTGTGAACACATCAATTTGTATAGGCCATGCTAATTTAAGTCATATCCCTTGCTGATTGATAATTCGAGGATAACTGATTGACATTCCCTGTCACCACGCACAAAACCCACAATTCCTGATCAGACACCCCAGGAAGATGATGGAAAGCGCTCTTTTTTTTTAAGTCGGTACTGATCATCGTACACGGACCAACCATTATTAGTACCCCTAGACGACGCTAATCGAATGCTTTGCATATATTTCAAATACTCTTGGGCTTTGATAGGCCATTTCTCTAATAGAATTGCCATATAAATCGTAAAGACCGAAGTCCAAATTTCTATATTGTTCAATGAATCTGGTTTCTTATCAACCACAGTCATGGCACCTCCTTTCAAAACAAAATCGCCATCCAAAGTTGAATCAGAGCCCAAAACTGAAGTAGTTTTAGCAATAAACCTAAATGAATAAACTCACCTCACCAAATTTTCTCCTTAATCTTTAACGGAATATGATCCCCAATCGGATCAATTATGCTAGGGATGCTTTCCGGAATGTTATTAACTAGGGAAATTTCATTACTGGTGGAGTGCGAGCCTGTAATTAGCGACTGGGGCCTCCTACTATGATAAAAGGGGGGTTGATTTTGGTCCCCTGTATGCGTATACATACCATGACTATCCTGAATCGATGGGATCATCTCGACTTGGGAACTATACTAGAATCATTATCGGCTGCTCTTCTGTTGACTGTTGTGGTGACATCGTACAATTCAGGTCGCTGAGAATCTGTACTCGACACCGGAACTCTCTAAGATGACGGTCCAGGAATGGCTACTGTCACAGGGTGCAAATCCGCACGGTCACTTTGGTTTTTGGTTGGAGGCAATAATGTCGTCTACGCTTGCGTTTACCATAACTTGAGTTGAATGACTACCCGCCGAAATAATGTTTTAATTCCCACGAGAAGCCAGTTTAAGAAAATGAATTGAAAACTTTGTCTATTATATATATATATGGTGTAATGAAATGTAACTTTGTGTTATAAAAGAAGAAAGCATTAACTTACAGTTATGGAGTGTTTTAGTTCAGAAATCAGGTTCTGTGTGCTTTTTGTTTTAGGTCAAGTGTTCGAATGTTTATATTTTCCAGTATACTCAATTTGAATGATGTTTTCTTATGATTTTTTATTTACAAAACTGACCATGTATGTAATATAGTGAAACATGGAAACGGCTTACACTTCTGAAGCATCTGTATTTATTAGGCTTTAACAACTTCTTCCTAAACGACGAACAGTTTTTCATCTCAAAGCAATAATTGTTGTTTTCGGTCAGAATTTCTTTTTTTATATCTTCTATTGCTGGTCATTCTGTTTTAAGAGTTGAAGTTTATCTAATATAGAGTATATACAGTGTGCAAGTAGCACAATGTCACTCCTATATTGTGTTCATCTGCGTTGGATATATTAGGCAGAACATGCAAAATTGGGCAAACATTTACTTCAGCAGCATATTTCCTGCAAGAATACGATTGATTTGTTTTTCAAGCGGTTGTACAGTTTTAAACAAAAAAGACAACACGCCCCATGAAATTCTACATCTTAATGTATTTTAAACTCAGGGTTTTCTTATCCTATAATAGAAAACTTAGCCGTATTTGGCACAACTTTTTGGGAATTTCGGGTCCTCAATGCTCTTCAACTTTGTACTTGTTTGGCTGTATAACTATTTTGATCTGAGCGTCACTGATGAGTCTTTTGTAGAAAAAAACGCGCGTCGGGCGTATTAAATTATAATCATGGTACCTTTTTTAAACGTTAATTGAAGTGGTTTAAAGCTATAAATGTTAATACAACATACATTGATACTGCGAAATTTGTTTTCGTATATTGTATGGAACATAAATAATGCCGTTATTTTTCGATTGACTTGTTTTACATTTTTCGTCGCGGGACGAATAGCGTGTTGTGCGGTGTGTGTGTGTTTTGCCCATTGTTTATGGCCGTATGGCGACATATATATGGAAATTGCATTTGTGTATTCTTGTCTATGTCTATATGCCATTTTGTGCTTCATAGTTATATATTTATTTATTTTTTTCAGTGATTACGATTATAACACAATGCTGACATTTTTACCCATTATGTCTGTTTAATTTGTTCACGCATCGTTTCGATATAATGGAATTTGATGCAACTGTCATACAATTGAGAGGTTTAGCTATCAAACCAGGTTCAATCCACTATTTTCTACATAAGAGAATGCCTGTATCAAGTCAGGAATAGGAAAGTCGTTATATCCATTCGTTTGATGGGTTTGTGCATTTGAATTTGCCATTTGATAAGGGACTTTCCGTAATGAATTTTCCTTTGAGTTCAGGATTTTTGTGATTTTCTTTATACTTGGTTTAGTTTTTGTTCACAATTGATATCTGGGTAGAGTTTGTCTCATTGTCAGTTATACTATGAAAATAGTTTTTGATACCCTTACTCTGATTTAGTGATCGTTAACAATAAACGCATAATAGATACCAGTATATACGCCAGATGCGCGTTTCGTCTACAAAACACTCATCAGTCAGTGACGCTCGAATCCAAAAAATTTAAAAAGTCCAAATAAAGTACGAAGTTGAAGAGCATTGAGAACCAAAATTCCTAAAAGTTTTGCCAAATACAGCTAAGGTGATCTATGCCTGAAGTAGAAAAGCCTTAGTATTTCAAAAAATTCTAAAATTTGTAAACAGTAAATTTATAAATATAACCATATCAATGACAATTCATGTCAGCACAAAAAGTGCTGACTACTGGGTTTGTGATACCCTCGGGGAAATAAATCTCCACCAGCAGTGGCATCGACCCAGTGGTTGTAAATAAACTCATCATAGATACCAGGACTAAATTTAGTATATACGCCAGATGCGCGTTTCGTCTAGACTCATATTAACAAATTTTAAACTCTAACATAAAATTATTACATTTTAAAAAATAGTATTGGGTCCTGAAGTGGAAAGGTAAGATAAAAAAATCTCAGACGTGCTTTCAAATTACACTCATATATGTTGTTAAAGTTAAAAAAAATCGAGATACAGGCTTTCAGGTTGAGTATTTATTTCGGGGAGTCAAGATTGAGTACATAAAGTTGTGCTAAATAATGAACGCTAATCAATACAACCAAAACAATGAACAAATTCAACCAAAGCATTAGAACCAATACCATCATTCCGAAGAAGAAGTTAAAAGCATCAGTCATGATCAAGGAACATTTTTCGTAAAACAATAACATGAGTAGTAACAGCTGAAGAAGCAGCTGCATCAGAGCTAAGCCATGTCTGTGGCAAAACCACAATCTTAACTGAAGTATAAATTATTGGTATTAGCTTGAAACAGTGGTTTTTAACAGCATTGAATTCAGCTTGAAGCATTGGTCCCTTTTTAAGAGCACTGACTATAAAAACAATTCAGTTCGCGACTACCAGGTTTAACAAAGGGACGTACACCAGATTTAAATCGGAGAAATATTGTTTTTCTTGGCATCCATTGTTCACCGTTATCACCATGTCATTTAGACCTTATAGATGTCCGTCGTCTACCTAAAGGTGACCAAACAACTTACTTCATTCGATTTGCAAATGCTGCCACATAATGAACCTTTGGTATAATAACTTTAATGTAAACTCCGAATAGTACTCACTCCGTACCCCTGGTACGCAACAATACCACATAATCTAATTTCTATATTGGTATCTGCTAATAGGTTCTGCAAAGGATTGGAGAAACTTAATGTTCAAAATCAAATTACAAAATATGACAAAATGAAATACCGAGTCTATGACAAACACATTGATTACAATTTTGCAATTACAAATTTTCCACACATTGACAGTAATCTACCGTGATTTACAAACTTCATCTGCGTATGGATAATACATTTCTCAACTTATACGATATTTAGGAGCATAAGAAAAATATAAATGAGACAGGGTTTTGTTAATAAACGTCTCTTTTTTTTCTCAAAAGTTCTTTGGAAATTTCCAAATTCGGAGTGCCTACTTCACAATAATACATGATGGTCTTGAGTTATAAGTTCTTAGTGTTGAATTATATCTTTATTACAATTTTAACCTATATTTGTCTTTGTACTATCATATTTCATTTGGTCATATGACTCTTGAGATGGTTCGGTATATGTACATCTAGCTTTCCGGTTTTTGGATTTAACCGTTCCTTATGCGGGTGGGATCAGAGATGCGAATCGGACATATGAGGTTTTTATAGCGTCTTTTCATTAACCCGTTTTGTATTTTATAGGGAAAATTGTATATGTCATTATGCTTCCCCATACGGTCTACATTATCAACTTTACCTAGATTTTCTTTGTTTGCTCAAATTGTAATTGTGGTTAAACGTTCAATTCAGAATTCAGTTGTATTGCATGTTCGTGATGTATGCTTACACAGTTTTGGAAGCTCAATCCCCGTTATGGCTACGTTAACCAATTGTTTCTGTTCAGGTTGCTGATCTGTTTGTCAATAAAACGGAGCATTTAAAAAGTGTCAATCAAGTGGGCGTAGTACCTTGTTAGAAAACCACCATTTTCTTAGTCAGAAATGTGTCCGTTGTTTTTCCTGTGTTTCCTAAACATAATTTGTTTTTCTTTGTTCTTCGTTTTATAAATATGACTGTACATACAATTAATGGAAATCAGATGAGACAGTCATTACTTTTTACGACATAAAACTTATCCATGACGGACAGACGGAATTTTATTATTATCAATAAAATCATCATAGATACCAGGATAGAATTTTGTATTTACGCCAGACGCGCGTTTCGTCTTCAATAGACTCTTCAGTGACGATCGAATCCAAAACAAAATAAAAAGGAAAAATAAAGTACGAAGTTGGAGAGCATTGAGGACCAACATTCCTAAACGTTTTCCCAAATACAGCTAAGGTTATATATTCCTGGGGTAGAAAAGCCTTAGTATTTCAAAATACTTAATATTGGTGTAATATCACCAATCAGATCCAATGGTATTGAACTGTCATATTGAAAATAAGAACATGTGTGTGGTGTGATTTCTAATAAGACAACTATCCACCAAAGTTTAAATGATTTGGATATAAGCAATAATAAGCAAAAATACGGCATTCAACAATAGAAAAACATACAGTCAAGGCCCCGACATGAAAAATATGAATCAATTCATTTGTTTTTTTTGCAAAACCAAATGATCTAATTTATAAATAAACAATGTGCGACAAACAGGTAAGACAGACATCAACTAACGATAACCAATGAACTACAGGTTCCTGACTTGGGATATGCATACAAAGAATGTGATGGATTTAAGGTAGATCATATGTAAATGTTTTTTGAGACAGAATTTTCTTATAATTTGCCAAAATGAAGATTTTACTATGCTTTTTTCAAAAATATAATAAAAAGTATGGGTCACCGTGCTATTTTTCAACCTATGAGTCGTTGAAAATTGCCTAAATTTGGTTAGTTTGTTCATGAAAAAACACATAAGAGTGCATAAAAAAAATTCCTTGAGATAGAATTTTAAAATAAATTGTGAGAAGATAGGTTTCATAATATCTTTTAAGAAAATAAAAAGAAAACATGGTGTCACCGAACTTGTTTTCTTGCCACAAGTAAAAATAAAAAAATTCCCTATTAGCCCAGTATAAATTTTTGTACTAAAAGAGTTACCTCCCCTTAAGTGGCTCATTTGAAAAAAATGATTTTTAAAACCAAAAAGGTTGATATTTGTTCAAAATATTTTGAATAATAAAATAAATTAACAAGTTTTCTTTATATAAATAAACAGTCTAACCATTAAATTGCAAATGTGTTTTCAAATTTGCTGATTTGAGCAAATAACTAGACCGATTTTGTACTGTGATTGTACAATTCAAGATGGCGGTATACCATGAATCTACCTTAAACATGTATGAAGGCATCAACCTTCTTCCTTAACATGTTACAGTTGCGTAACTGTACAACGTTAAGAACAAACTATAAGATCTTTATAAAGCAAAAAGAAACATCTAACAAAAACCGAATTGTAGGATATTTTTACATCTCTCACAACAAAAAAGACACAAAGAAAATATGCCGATTACCGCTGTTTTTGTGACAGCTATTCAAAAGCCAATTAAAACTCATAAAAATCATGTATTTAAGGCATAACCTTCATGATTCATAAACAAAAGTAAATTCTTGCTATACGAATTAGAAATATACTATATAATGTAACCCCTTTACAGAATAATTTGGTCGTTTCGTGGAATTTTGAAATAACGAGATCTTTCACAATCCGTTTTACTGTCACCAAAAGCGGTCCCCGATCGTTCACGATCCGAAATAACAATTGTTCATAAATATTCCAATCTTTTTATGCAACTAAACAAAATAACTTTTAAGAAACATTTTAAAAAGTCATATAGAACGGTATTTAAAATAGAAATATAATATAGCTCATTAATGCATTTAAAATGTTAAAAAAAATCGTATTTTTTAACGTTTTTATTTTTTGAAAATTTCGACGAGCTGAATGTGTTTTTGTAGTTTTGTTAAAACAGTGTTCTTTTGAAACGTGATTTTCCTCGGATACTGATCATAATGTTGAATCATTTTGACAGACAGTTTATGTTCCAAATATATGTCATTAAAATTCTTCAAATTAGATTATATACTGACGTTGCATGTGTGTTCTTGATTAGAATTATTCACGATCCTATCCAATATCTTTCACAATTCAATCGCAATACTTGACCACCGTTAGTCATTCTTTTACTATCATTTTCATGATATTTTTTATTATGAAAATACAGAACGACAACCGTGAAGATATCAATTTGACCAATTAACTCTAGAAAAATTTGAAGGCATGTGGCTTTTATAAGTCGTTTAAAACATATCTTTTTAACAAATTTTAAAGGAAAGCTAGATAAGATAATGTTTTTTGCGATTCAAAGACTCCTTCAGTAATCTTGTATTGAATCAATAACTGTCGCTTGACCACATACTGAAAATAACAAAAAAATGTCTGTTCTAGTACTGTACACCTAAAACAAATGAAATAATCGTATGCTATATGGAAATAAAAAAAGTGTGTTTCCTAATAGAAAAATTACAAAAATTATGATATTTTTTCTGCATGTTCTATTATTACGAAGATAGGGCCGCTCATTTGTGTATTATTCATGAATTGAACCAGTCTAAAAATGATATGAATGCTGCTTCATATAGCCGAATATTGTTAGTCCAAAAAGCTGTTACATCTGTGGAATCCATTTTGCCAATATAAAATGTTGGAAGCACCCGATGAAACTTCTTGTTTGTGTAGATATAATAACATCGGGCTCCTTCAGTATCCGCAATATACAAGCTTAATCTTTTCATCTTAATTTGATAATGCATTATAATTCTAAAATCTGGTACTATTATACTAAGCCCATCTATGTTTGTAACAATACCCGGTACCTCTAAATATCCAATAACGTGTTATTCTACATATAACGCATTCAAATTTAAAATGATCAACCCTTTTCCCTTTCTTGTTACTCCCTAATCTAATTTCAAACAATTTTGTTCCATGTTTCAAACCGACATGATGTGTGAATTTGATATTAACAACAGAATATATATCCTCGATTGAACCAACTGACAATGGGACGGCATAAATATATCTGTTGTCTTTTCTGTTGTATAACTTAGTATTAGATGTTGGTCTGTTTGAAACGGTTTTGTTATCAGATGAAATATATAAACTTGGATGCAAAGTTGATCTATCAAACTGGATATTATCGCCAAGGGACAATGATATTGATGCAGATATTTTTTCTCGTTCGTACAACGCAAACACTCCAAACAATGAAGAGTACATCTTCACATTTGTGAATTTGTACAAAAGGATGTTTTCAAAGGTCTTGGATATAAACGACAAAGTTCTCTTTTCTGGTCGAATTCGAATACTAAATTTTCCTGTAATGTTATCAGAATTTCCATCGGCAACAAACATATTATTCAATAATTGTACCTTGTTCATACCATTACCAATGGTTAGGCAAACGTTAAAGATATCTCTGCAGCTGGGATGCAGTAAGCGTAAAGATACTACTATCAATGAGGTATTTTGTGTTAACACTTCCAGTTGCCATACCAAACTCATATAGAACGATTCCTTCATAATCAGCATCGTTTTGGAAATGAGTCTGAAATTTCACAATTATATCCAACTGATGAAATTCATCATTTCTAAATTCTCTGTCCACGAAAACACCTCCATATTTGAAAAAATTATCTTTCGAGCCACAGGTTAGTGTATCGATATCAGGAATAGTTGAAACTGTTTTGTTATCAAATGATCTACAGGCAAATGGGCTTTCCGGTTTTGTATTAAAAGTAGAATTTCCAACTAAAAGTATAAACATACATCTTTAAATTATACTGTCATAAAAAATAATTCGAGAATACAGCTTAAAACACTTTTACAGTTTGAACAGATAATGATACTTGTGATTAGTCCAATTCCATACATATGGTACTCTAAAAAGACGGGCAAATTAGATATTCAAAATTAATGTCATAATGCAAATGTATATCACTCTAACAAAGAAGACTTCATAATTTCGTTAAGTCTACCCCTGGTTACCCGTCCATTTGCCATTGCTGAAGGCCTTACGGTGACATATAGTTGTCAATTTCTGTGTCCTTTGGTCTCTTGTGAAGATTGTTTCATTGGCAATTATACCACATCTTCTTTTTTATACTACATAGAATAGTTGTACTATATAGGGCAGTTGTTAACAAATAGATTGTGCAATAAGGAATTTCTTCATGTGTAAAAAATGCGATACATTTGTTATTGTTTCCTTCTCTTTTTTCCGGAATTACTAAGATAGTATAGCTGAACAGAAATAGGTCATCGCTTCGCAACTAAATCTAACAATATGAACGCTAACGTCTTAGTCAGAGCATACGTTTGTTAAAATTCTGGGTTGTTTTTCATATATATTTCTAAGTTAGACTACTAGTATATAAACGAAAATAAATCAGTGAGGAATTATAGAAATAAGTTCGTCGGTGTGTGGAAGTATGCCAGCAAAGTTGATTACCAGGTCATCAAAATTGCAAAAGGAGTAAAGAAGAACGGAATCGAAGTTAACATCACATTTGACGAATGCATGAGATGCCCAGAAACACAACAGAAGATCCACAAGCCGATAAACAGCATTTGGGGTCATCTCCGTAGCGTTATATGGTCATGTAACAACTTCCTGAATTAAGTACCTACACTGTCTCATGGACGCTATCAAATTTAATTCATAAATTTAAATACTTCCAAATAAAATCCCTGTTCACTGTATACCCAGATAAGGCCAATCATGATCTCAGGATTTCCAAGTTAAAGGAAGTGTTAGTGCAATTACATTTACCACACAATCTAATGAACGAACGAGGCATCATTCAAGAATATTGTATAAGATGTAATCTCAGCTTCGTACTACAGGTACAGCTACTTGAGCATGAAAACCTTATTGTAAACTTTGAGTGGTTCCTTTGTCCGGCCACAATTTCTTGGAAGAGCGTGATTTTGATATAAATTGGAAGCCACCTCTAACTATAATAAGATTTGAAAGGCAATATTATTTGGAGAAGAAGTCAATGATGCTCAGTAATGAAATTACGTTGAACTGATTTGTGTTATTTTTGTTTAGAGTTGTTACCACCAAGAGCATATTTTTCACCTGGTTCTGAGAGATCTGACGATGTCGTAATCTTTTCTATCTCTAACCGTCGCGTTATGGATACGGTTGAGCTCGAACGCGTATGTTAATTCTTGTAAAAAACAGAACATCATGTGGTCGTATCATGGTGTTTGTCGGAACAGAGCTTATGTTGGTAAGCCGCCTGATTGACCAATGTTTGTGTTCTATCTTATTTCCTTCTGTGTGTAGCTAGATTCCTTTGTACTGCCATATAGTTGATCATCTCGTTCATAAAACCGGGCATGTAGATAATCATTTTATTTAGATAAATGTTATGATATGCATAACAAAGAAACCACCAAGTATGGATGTTAGATTACGAAAACATGTACGTCTTTGGAAAAATCGCTTCACCTACAAATCTACAACTTAAACCCTTAGCTATTAAGAAAATGAGCTCTCTTCTATTTCAACTCTATTCGATACACTATATCACTAACACAATCTAGCGATATCGTTGCGTTTTTCGTCAAACAAGAGAAAGATCTACCATAATGGTACGAACAAACACGTACGAATCTTATGGTTTTTGACGATCTGGTGCTAAAGTTTAACATGAGCGGGCCATATCACAACGTCGACTGCTTTTACTTGTTCCAGAAATTCATGGCCTTGAAGCGACCCGAGTCGCACAAACAGAGGGACAAGCCAATTAAGGCAGCGAATGGTTAACCGTGTATTTGTCTTCCGATCTAGACTAGCTGGATGATCGATTAAATTTGTGTAGGGCCTCTTTTGCAATTTCCGATCCTATGAAACGCCAGGGGTAGATCTAATACCAGGAGTACGTCATGACTCATCATCGTAACCTCATATAAATGAAAAACCCTAAGGTAGTAATAAAACAAGATGATCGTCAAAACCACGTATACGGCGGAAGTGATCTTTTTGAAACTGTAGGAAACTTACTAGTTCACCTCATCTGTCGCGATAAATTAAAGTATAGTGCAGCTCGTCACACGTGTGGAAAGCAATCGATCATGTGGTCAACAGAATGACCTAATCCAAAGAAACTAAAACCATTTACAGTATACGAATAAGTGGATGAGGTATGATTGACAATGCTACAACTCTACACCAGAGACCAAATAACTATAGGTCACTTTACGGTCTTATATAATCATACAGCAAAACCTTTACCACAAAGTAACCTATAAAGGGTGCCGAGATCACAAATGAAAAACAATTCAAACGAAAAAACTTCTATGTCCAAAAATGATATATGATAAACTGCACAAACAGGATTTTATTAATTTTTTGGGTTTAAATGAATGAACTTTGAAAGCCTTAAGGTTTATAACAGTCAAAATGGATGTTTTTTTCTTCTGATTCCAAAAATGTTAAATGTGATTGCCTCTTTGTTTCGAATGACCTCTGATTATTATCATTGACAAATAGGCTTATACGTTGATACGCCAGATGCGCGTTTCGTCTACATCAGACTCATCAGTGACAGCTCAGATCAAATTAGTTAGAAAGCAAGTAAAAAGTCGAGGAGCATTGAGGACATAAAATTCCTAAATTTATAAGTCAATTGCATTTCTTTTCTTCAACTTAAATCATTTTTTTTAATTTTGAAATATTGAACTCAAAAATCGGGGCAAAATATGACCCTTACTGACCTCGCTGCTTGGTGACTGTTTTAACTTGAAAGGTTGTGTACATTAAAAAAAAATCTGTTGAAATAACCAAATCAATTAAAGGTTAAGTTGAAACCTTAATTTCTTAGTAATTCATGAAACTCTCGTGGTTTAATTGCTAATGTTCCATACAAGTAAGTTTCTCAGAACACTAATAACCAACCCATTCATTATATTCCTCTCACTTTCGCCATTAACCTCGAAAGGCTATTTGCTACTAGAGCGCAGATAATCAATCGGCTAGATTCTCATCTATTGAGTTTAAGTGAAATTGGAAAAAAATAATAAATGTTTTACTTTGAAGATGTCGAGGTCGAAAAAAATTGTATAAATAACTCAAGCTATACTTACAATAATTACTTGAAACAAACAAGTGTGATGGAAGAAATGTCAGTAAAATCAAAAACATAATTAGAAAAAAATATTTTACACCTCGTTTTAGCTTGACAGCAAACGGTTCTGGTTCTCTTTCCCTGAAAAATCTGTCATACAGGGAAGCGTTCAATTTTGTAGCAGTTTTGATGCCAGAATGCAAAATTGTTTTTGGTTCAAAACACTGAAAACGCTTCTTTAAAACACCTTTTATGAATTCATTACCATAAACACAACCTGTAAATAAATAATAAACAGTGTAGGCTTTATTTCAACACATAACAATGATAGATGTTCACCGGCGAAGCCGGTAAATTGCTCAACTTGCTTTATATTTGATTGGAGCGTCTTTTTGATAAGAAAAAAGCATTTAAATCGGTTTTGTGAATTTATATATATATTTATTCTGAGAAAACCTGTGTTGATACATTGGAATTCAAAAACACATAGACATACATAATATTATTATAAGACATATGATGAGGTAACAGCAAATTAAGACTTCTTATAGAAGGAAGAATGCATCAGTTTGAAGGTAATCCATTATTTTATTAATGATCCTAATGAACTTCACAACCTTTTAAATTAGATTGGTTTGAAAAATTCATAACTGTTTAAGGGTGTTAATGTTGGTACAGTATTTTCTATCTATCCATTCTCTCCTTTCATCTCAAAAATTTAATGAAATTCATCTCCATTTTCATTTCTATTACACAAGTTATATGTTAAATTTTCTATGGGTATGTTTTTTCATCTTCCAGATTCAATTGGGTATAAATCTACATAAAGTGAAAATTTCCTTATCGTCTAACTTATCGAAAAAGTTCTCGATAACAAAACTTTCTTTATAAATGCAATAGTTAACCGTTTTGGGAATGTTATTATTATTTGAACTCAAGTTGAAGAAATTGATATCATACCCACCTCACACTTGGACCACAATCCCGCTACAACCTCAAAAATTATGAAAAAAATTGGAAATAGAAATAAAATTGTGGTGATCTGGGTGATTGGCCGACCTCGCCAGACCATAATCGATCCAAAGGAATCTGTTACGAACGTATACGACTGCGTTCAGACAATGATATGACCTTCAAGATCAATCAGGATAGTTATCCGACTTTTTCACTTAATTTTTGGTGTCTTATTATCGCTGTCTGATCTCGAACAGGATGTTCAAGCCGACCATACTCACTGTGTATCATCGCCACCGGAAATTGGGTACTAACGAAGCGGAGAGAAATAGAAAAAAAAAGTAAACAAGTTGAGAATTTATTCAATTTAAAGCATTTCCACTCATTTGATGAGGATGCCGCTTAAGAAATGATTTTCTGATATATAATTCTTGAAATTATTAGGCCGAAAAGTACAAAATTAAGACAAGATTTTGTGTTATACCCCAAAACTTGGCACTTAGTACCGGAAAATTTCGAGGTCGATCGTCCTCTGTCGCTCCATTCTCAAGATACTGAACTGTTTTTCATTATTTTTCCAGACACGTTTGTAGATTATTATAGTGTGGCATCATATTTACTGAAATTTGTTGTCAAAAAGATGTATTTTAAAGAATATAGACCATACAAAATAAAGTCTAGGATACGGCAACTTGCTCGCGTTGACGTATTTACTGTATGGCAACTTGCTTTCAACTGTATGGCAACTTGCTAATTTTAAAATATGTATTTGCCGTCCCTTCAAAGAAAATAAAGTATTCAAAATAAAGTTCAAATATCTAATTATGCATTTGATAAAAATACCATTCGCTTGACAGCATTTAAGATGTTTACACAATATCAGGCTTGAACACAGTCCTACTACATCTTTTACATACCAGATGTATACAATTTGAATACGACATATACAAAAAAAAGGTATGTCACTGTTTCACTGACCTGTTTTATGCCCCTGACGAAGCGTTTAGTGTAACCCATGTCAGTGCGACTGGTCAAATCAAATAATATATAAAAAGGACAGGTTGAAATATTTTTCAATCCTGATGGTGCATACTCATAAATTCTTTTGGAAAAATCCACGAAAATATAACTGTTGATTTGATAGCGTTGATTTATTTATTTGACCTCGTAAATAAACAGTTCTATTAAAATACCGTAATCGGTAATTTACTAAATTCATATCGTGAAAGAATAAGTCGGGTACACCTTTTTACATCCAGGCATGCTTAAGTTGCACTTGTTGTTTCTTATTAATAAAAATGAATTTAAATTTAGCATCTATCTAAAGATTAGATTATTTACACACACAAAAAAATAGGGATAACTGTTTATTTTGAAACACATCTGATCAGGCCGAGATCCATATCTTTATAATTACATTATATGTATGTTTCATTATTATACGTTATTTTGATTGGCTAACAGCAATCTCGCTTCATTCTTCATTTAAGAAATAGTTGATGCAAGCTATACTTTATTGTAGTTTTAACATTGGTAGGTATTATATTCGTGATTATTTTTTGCCCGAGCGATAGTGAGGGCTAAAATAACACGAATATAATGCCTACCCATGTTAAAACTACAATAAAGTATAGCTTGCATCAATTATTTCGATTCTGAATAGGACAATTGAGGAAATTTCTATGACCGATCCATGAACCTCTCTTTTTTGTTTGTAAAGAAGCAAACGGCTGACACTGTGATTTTTCAGAGAGAGGATGATTGAACAGCCAGCATGAACGGTTGTCGTATCTAGGTCAACCATGTCAATTTCGGAATGCAACACATTACAGTCATAATAAAAATAAATGAATTAGTAACATCATGTGCACCATAATTTATTTTGTATATTTGTAAGCCTGTAAAGCTTTGATGTCGACAAAATATCGTCACTTGATATTATCTAAACAGTGATTAATTTTATCTTAAAATTACAATATATTGCAAGACGCCGTACAGACAAAAGTTGTTATTTTGCAATTCGCCATACAACGTCCTGCAATTCGCCGTACAATAAACAAACAATGTTTTTGTCCATATTCTTTAAAAAACATCTTTTTGACAAAAATTTCAGTAAATATGATGCCACACTATAATAATCTACAAACGTGTCTGGAAAAATAATGAAAAACAGTTCAATATTTTGAGAATGGGGCGACAGAGGACGATCGACCTCGAAATTTTACGGTACTAAGTGACAAGTTTTGGAGTATAACACAAAATCTTGTCACAATTTTGTACTTATCGGCCTAATAATTTGAAGAATTACATATCAGAAAATCATTTCTTAAGCGGCATCCTCATCAAATGAGTGGAAATGCTTTAAATTAAATGAATTCTCAACTTGTTTACTTTTTTTTCTATTTCTCTCCGCTTCGTTAGTACCCAATTTCCGGTGGCGATGATACACAGTGATACTACGATCTTATTTTTTATAGATCGTAGTGGGGTCTTAATGGTCTTGTTCTAGTTACTAAGGGCTTAAGAGACTTGTTTTAATTGCACTTTTTAGCAAATCAAAAATGTAAAAGTACATATGAAAAAGAGATCACATTCATTAAAAATGTTGGAAATATGACTGAGTCAGGCAGATCTTGACACGACATGAATATCAATTATATGGTCATTTTAATAAATGTCCTGTTGACAAAACTTTTAATTTTTCGAAAAACTAAGGATTTTCTTATCCCAGGAATAGATTACCTTAGCCGTATTTGGCACAACATTTTGGAATTTTGGGGCCTCAATGCTCTTTAACCTTTGTACTTGTTTGGCTTTATAACTATTTTGATATGAGCGTCACTGATGAGTCTTATGCAGACGAAAAGCGCGTATGGCGTACTAAATTATAATCCTGGTACCTTTGATAACTTTTTACACCACTGTGTCAATGCCATTACTGGTGGACGTTTCGTCCCCGAGGGTATCACCAGCCCAGTAGTTTTTTTTTTCGGTGTTGACATGAATATCAATTATGTCGTCATTTTTATAAATTTTCTGTTTACAAAACTTTGAATTTTTCGAAAAACTAAGGATTTTCTTATCCCAGGAATAGATAAACTTAGCCGTATTTGGCACAATGTTTTGGAATGTTGGATCCTCAATGCTCTTCAACTTTATACTTGTTTGGCTTTATAACTATTTTTATATGAGCGTCACTGATGAGTCTTATGCAGACGAAACGCGCGTATGGCGTACTAAATTATAATCCTTACCTTTGATAACTTATTATAACTATTTTGATCTGAGCGTCACTGGTGAGTCTTATGTAGACGAAACGAGCGTCTGGCGTATTACATTATAATCTTGGTACCTTTGAATTAATTAAAGTGGAAATGCTTTCCAATTTCAGAAATGAATTAAAGAAAAATATAGCATAGTTAGGTGTAGTGGATTTTAGATATTTATAAAATTCTAAATGAACCTTTTCCAGGATGTTAATGATCACATTCCCCAATATTTCACAACCATATAAAAGAAAAACTTGGAGGACATTCATCAAATCAATGTTTGAATAGAAGCATGTGTTTTCACACTACCCCCCACCCCCCCCCCCTTCCTCGTGGTATGTTAAATGTATCAACAGATGTAGTATTTAAATAATGCTTTTTTATTGTTTTACTTTTATTTTACTCTCACCACAATGTTGTGTCGTCTGTAACAAAAGTCAATTACAGCACAGGGAAATTTCACGTGTATTTGAATTTATGTGAATCTCAAGTTAAATGTACGTGAATTCACCTCAAACGAGCGAATATATATATGCGAAACAGCTTGAAAATCACATGAATTGTTTTCAATCGCAATTCACGTAAAATTTACTTGACATTTAGATTTCATGTAAACGTTAAAAGGCGAAGACAAATCTGCAAAAAAAATTAATCCTGCAATATGTTTTAAGAATTCGTTCTAAAGGATTTCATTATAATGGCTGTCATGGCGCAAACATTCGTATAATTTCTTGTAATAAAAACAAAAAGTTCTTACCAGATTTTGATGTTTTCAAGGAATCTTTAACAGATTGTTCAAACGAAGTAACTTGTCCATGTAGAGACTGTAAACCAACTTTGTCATTAAACTCAACGTTTTCAAAAGATTTATCTACAAATTCCTGGATACGATTATTCAAAGTTTTGTCAACTGCTAAAAACGATGTAAATCCGCTATCGGAGAGTAATCTTTCTGTTATGTTACAGCATTCCTCAGCGTTTTGAATATATGTGAATGTTTTTTCTTTTGTTCTTAGAATACTGTCTTCGTGCCCTTTAAGCGTGTTGTTGTAACTCTTGATAAGGAATTCTTTCTTTGATTGGAGC
Organism: Mytilus edulis; assembly: GCF_963676685.1. Classification (NCBI taxonomy): domain Eukaryota; kingdom Metazoa; phylum Mollusca; class Bivalvia; order Mytilida; family Mytilidae; genus Mytilus; species Mytilus edulis. Next base: position 5,034 of record NW_027266917.1, on the reverse strand, counting down.
GCTTGTATTCCTTTATTATAGATTCTTTCCACATTTGTGCAAAATTTTTCTCTCTCTTCACGCAAGGAAATATCTTTTTCCTTACAAGTCTTCTCTATGCCTTTCACTGTGCTTATTTGTCTTTTCAAAGCTGTAACAGTGGTCCTCAATTTCTCTTTGCGTTTGTCAATTGTTTGTTTCACGTCTTCTAAGTAATGTTTTCCTTGATCTCTATGGTCGGATAAGGCACAGTTAGCACATATAACCTTTTCACATATAGGCCCCTTACAATAATATTTCAGTGGACTATTGTCATGTCCTGCAATTTTACAAACATTAGATGTTTCTTGTCTCAATTCTTGTACATTATGTTTTTGTTTGTGAACTTTGCAGCATTTAGAGCAAATGCATTCATTGCAGTCATAACAACAATACAATTCGTTTGTACAGTTTCCACAATTTGAACACTCATTGTCAGACCTACTTAAAGTTTTGTCTTGAATGAATGATGTCAGGTCACGTCTGGTGTTGTCTTTGGGAAGATCGTTAAATTCTCGTTTACTCAATTTATGCAAACCGTTGCAGGTGGGACATCTTATTCGATCTTTTTTGTACAGAGCTTTGAGGCATGCCAAGCAAAATGTATGAAGACAAGGAAGGAGTTTAGGAATACGTCCATGTTCGTTAAATATCTCTGTACAAATGCTGCATTCCAAATATCGTTCTTGTATTTCTGATACTAACTTATTGCCTCTGGTACTCATATTTTACATCTCCAACATATACGATTAGGTGGGTGTTCGTCTTCTGATTCATATTCCTTAAAATGAAAACAAATTCATTTTATGATAATATGAAAGAAAACAACATATTAAAGACCGACTTGGATGGAGAGTTGTTTCATTGTCACTCATACCACATCTTCTTATATCTATATAGGTTTGTGATGTCAAATCCTTTTTTATTTAGAGAACGTCCATTTAACTTCAAAAGTGGGGGTAATAGTTTTTTTTCCGAAATAAATATTTTGATCCCCAATTTGATGAAAAAATATATTTTGGTCAAGCAGGTAACAAAACAAAAAATATTCTGAATCCAGATTTTCCCCATACCTTATAGGATGAAACTTTGGAAAAAATTAATTTGATTGATAGCGTCGAAAAACTAAAAATAAAGGATGACAAAAACAAATTCCCATAAAAAACAGTACACCCCCTTTGAAGTTAAAAGGTTGCTCCTTTAATGAATTGGAAAGATATTACAAACTCGAGCGATTTAGAGTTTGATCTATCGTATAGACAATATTCTAGAGTGGAGACTTCCAATAGAAGTTCATGTCGGGTGTACTCTATATTAAGATTTTGTTGCATTTCGGTTGCACAATCCCGCTAAGGGAAGAACACAAATTTCTTAGGCAAAGGAGTTGGTCCGGTAAGACCCTTTTTTCTCCACTAGATTTAGATATTTCGGTCTTAAACGGGAAACTCCACATTAAGATTTATGACAAAAGGGACGATTTTTCGTTCCCTATTGTTAATTTACCATTCTAATATGACGTGCTTCTTTCGCTTTGTAAACAACACCGTGATAAAATTCTCAATATATCTATACTTAGCGCAGACTCAGAGATATACACAATAATGGCTGTTACTATATACTTCCCACGTAAATCCACATGTATTGGAACCTATTTGCAAACCGTTTGCCGATTTTATTGTTTTAAAATTTGCAGTTAAAAAAAGACAAAATAACTTTTATTCGTATTCGGATGCATTATAAAAAGAAGTAATGCAGAGCTCGGAGAAATCAACAAAATAAAAATAAAATAAAATTCCGCGAAAGTCTTTTAATGTTTTTGACGCATTTAAATCATTTCAAAACATGACGTTATCAGTCGGAAAGCTGACCCCGGTTTGACCCCATTTCTTAAAGCAACAATGGACGTCATGTGATTACCATATATGGGCATTTTTTTACCAAAAAAAGTGAAGCTCGTTTTTTGGAATTTGTAGTTTTTTGCATGAATTAAAACTAATTTCCTTTTAAGTGAACATTCTTGAGTATATAAGAAATATATTACTCAACTCAATTATGGATTAAACTCATTTTTTCTCTCAAAATGTGTCTCCAAAGTCAAGGTGTTGACGAAAAAAATTGGTCACAGAAAATTAAAATCGTAATTTTCTTCTTAACTTCTCGGGAAGCTATGCTGAATTTAAATTATGTTATGTAACATAACTTGGACTATGATGTGTCAAATTTGTGCAGTTGATATGCTAAGATACGCAAATGTGCCAGTTAGATGTGTCGATATTTCTGACGAAGCGGGGCCGACGGTAATTCACGAGTTACGTCCCTTTGTTGACACTATCATGAACAAACTATTGTTATATCAAGCAATATGCTGTTATTTACATGTGGATATTATTAAAAAATTATCTTATTAAATATATTTTGATACTGTAAACATGTGCCAAAAAATAGAGAAACACATTTTTATCACTTTTCAGAACTCAGTCCCTGTTAAATAGGCCCCTACTGTATGTGTCCCTATGTGCCATAATAGGGTTAATAATTTAATATTAATTTAATATTCATGTTTTGGTAAGTATTTTTACTGCTGCAACCAAATTATTTTAACACAGAAATAAATGTCTACTCAATTTATACAAGGGGGTAGCAGGCCCGTAGCCAGGAATTTCAAAAGGGGGGTTCGTTTGACTTAAAAACTCGACTTTAACAGTCACAATTCGAACAGAACATTGACTTTAACAGTGCTTATTTGTTTTCAAGGGGGGGTTCGTCCGAACCCCCCGAACCCCCCCCCTGGCTACGGGTATGGGTAGTCTAAATATTCATGGGATAATGGATCAAGACAGTATTAAAATGATAAAAAATAGGAATTCCTGTTCATTACTGACACTTGCAAGTTGGTGCTACCTTTTTCATTTAAACATAAAAGAGATCATAATGAAAGTATTCATTATTTTAAATTTATAAAAGGAAAATTAGTTTGCAATCCTTGTATGAACAAACTAAATATAACCATGTTGTCTCATTGATTTCATGCAAGTTATATAGTTCTAATGAATGGACTCAAATTATAAAAATAACACACTAAACCAATAAATAAATGGTGCTGGTCATGAACTTGAAAATAAATAAGAACAAAATAGACTTAGTAATATTTTTCTTTTTCTATTTGAAAAAAATAATAATAACATTAAAAAAACTATATGCATTTTTACATTTATATAAAATTATTTTAAAGCAGTTTCTAGGGGCTAAGTCAACAATTAGGTTTTAGATCACAAGTCAAAATTAAGTCACACTTCATGTCAGTATGATAATGCTTTGAATAAGATTGATTAAAATGATACTCTGAAAGAGATTGTTTGAAGGCAGCAACCATTTTTTTTTCAGGGAGGGGGGGACTATGGATTTTTTTTCCAGACAAGTTGAAAACAATTCTTCTCTTTCAATTTTAGTATTTCATTTAATGGCAGCTGAGGGTAAAAACAAACAATTTTTTTATTCTCAGGGTCAAAAACACAGGCACTTGTTTCTGTCAATGTGGGGTTTATCCATACCAGTACAAAAAAAAAAACACTAAAGCAGTTAAGGTTGTGCAAAGACAGTATAAGATTGGCCTTACCTTGGTTTAGTTAAGTCATACATTTCACTGACTTAAATAGAATAATTAATCCAGTCAAATATTCACAGCTGACCTCGCCATTACTTTTTCAAACAAACATACTAAATGTGTGTACATTGACTGTGTTCAGATGCCAGGTGACATCGATGTGTAAGACAGAAAAACTACAATGTCAAAAAGGTTTATTCCCGATTGTCCCACTTTTTAAAATTTTAGAGTTCTGATTGTCCCACATGAAAAGTTCTGATTGTCCCACATTATTTTATGTAGTAAAATGGGTAAAATACACCCGTAAAATGTTCTTAGATAAACAAGGTAACTGTTGTTTGTTTTGCTAAATAAACAAGAATTAATTATTGCACATTTAATATTAATTTTATAAAAGTATAACAAATATGTTTTTTAAATCATTAGATTGATACACTTATGATTAAAAAAATATAATATTTCTGATTTATGAAATAGATCTTTTAAGGTCTTGAATTAAACTATTTTTCTGAACCTGATTTTTGGGTTTATATATGACTCTAGAAAACTAATTGGTGACGAAAATCATATGGTGGTGCACTTATTTTTGCTACAGCCATTTGAAAGTACCCAATTCTGATGATTTTCTCAGTTTTCATCAAATGTTATCCATTTTTGGGCTATTATCATGAAAAAAAATCACAGTTTCACAATTAAACTTTATTTTTTTCATACTTTCTATAAAGATAGAGTGGACTAATCTGAATAGATCTAACTTTTAAAAAAAAACTAGAAGTAGGTGTTAATATAAGAAAGTTTTATAAAATTTTATTGCTTTTTTGTGTCAAATTGACCATTCTGTCAATTTGTAAATTTTGGAATTTTCTCTTTTTTTAGAACACAAATCTTATTATTTCAACTTCTTTGTTATAATTGATTGAAAAAATACATATTTGAGAAATTTGAAAGAATTTTTTTTTATATGGGATGCACATGCTTCTGGTAAAAATCATTTCTTGTACCCCCCATCTATTTTCTCTAAATTTGCTGCTGTCTAGAATTTTTCCAGATCAGCCTTTCCAAGAATCACTATTAAAGGTTGTTTTTCCAATTTTCTCATTGTTTTTGCAGTCAACAGGACTCTTCACCAATTATAAAGAACGACAACCACTGACTTACAGGCTCCTGGCTTGGGACATCACCACAACAAAGACACTAAGTACAGATATGAGAATACTCGCAGTGCTGACTGCTAGTTCAAAGCCAATAAAAACTAATTAAAAAAATATGCATCTTAGACTAAAAATTTTTAAATTTTTTATTATATGATACTTCAAATGTACCTACTATGAGCAAAATAAAATATGTAGATATTGTTATTTGTTCTTATTTTGTTCATATTTTATAAGTTACATCGGCTTATTCGATTAGTA
>NW_027266916.1:0-19893 GCF_963676685.1 Mytilus edulis | reverse complement strand
TTGTCGGATTGATTTGATATTTGGTATGCTAGTTGGATATAGAATAAACTTAATGCGTGCCATTTTTTGGGGCATTATATTGAAGAAAAAGGGTCTAATAGGCCCAAGACCACAATTAATGACCCCACTTTTCGTTGTTCACGAATATAGTTCCCTTTAATTAAAGTGTATTTCTTCTTAAATTTTTTTCTTTCCTTTTCTCAAACATTTCTTAGCTTTTATAAGGTGGAAATGAAAGAAGAGAGGTGAAATAAATTTTCAGATGTTTAATTTTAACTGATTTTGATATGGAAAGAGTGATTAGGTCAGGTGCAAAAAGGTGATATTTACAGTTTTCGGAACATCTCTTGACTTGTCCATAGGGGTATGGATGTGTATTGGCTAAATTTGTAAGTTGTATATGTGCAATTTTTCTGAAACTTGGACATATTTTTGGACTTGTACTGTACATTACACACACAAAAGATCTGCCAAAAAGAATAGGTCAATTTTTTTTAATGAGACAAAACATTATAAAGAACTAATAGAGGAATTAATTGTGGTCTCGGGCCTAAGAGGCTGATTCCCAAAATCTTGAAAATAAAGAATTGACCAACTTTATTGGCAGAAAGTCACTTCAAATGATAAATACTAGTTGATTATTGTATTTTTAACTTATATATATCATGATTCTGGGATAATGGGCACTTTGGGGGTATTTTTGGCCATTTTGATGCACTGAAAAACCTTTGACCCCTGTTTCAGCCCTTTCTGTCAATTCTGTTGGACCCCTTTTTATTTTTAGAATATATTACTACTCTATGTCTTTCTAAAACAATATCTTCAAAATGGATGCATTTTTACAAAAATATAGACAAAAACTGAATGATAGCTCTGCACCTGGCTATAATGGGCAGTGTCAAATTTGGACAGGTTTATGTACACCTAATGGCAAATATGGGGTTATAAATTGTAAATTTCCAGATGCCAGAGGGTGGAGACAAATGCATGTGCACAGGCTTGCCTACATGGTGCATCATCAGAATATTTTTATTGATAAATCTTATGATGTTTCGCACCTGTGCCACAATTCTAAATGTATTACTGTCGGGCATCTGTCGTTGGAACCTCATGGCTTCAACAACAGCCGACAGTCATGCGTTTCAACCTGTTCCTGCTTGGGCCACCCAGAACCCCTCCCTCCCTGTAGAGTGGAGTTGAAAATGGATAATAATAATTTGGGTAAAATATTAATTGGGTACATTTATTTTTATAACTATCCAAGGGAAGGGCTGGCAAAAAAATTGAAATGAGGGAGAAAAAGAAAAGAAATTTCAAGACTGATGTACAACAAATTCAGATTCTTTTTTTAATATTTGTGTGGCCCTTAAAAGGACCTTTTATGATTCTGTTTGCTGTTGGTCTTTAGGTGGATCAGCTGGTATCTCAGTCAGCAGCAGGTCTTGGATTGAGCTTCGGTTTACAGTAGCTGTCATGGTCCTGGAAATGTAAGGCAGGTTGTGGATCTAATTGGTCTTTGCAGTAATAATCGTGCTTTTTATTCATTTCCCTCCATGTTTTGTGCTCGGCTAACTTTTCTGCACTCTGCTGTAATCTCCTTTCTTGAACTGCTGGTCTCAGTTCATAATCCTGACTGTATTTGAAGTTGGTGTCCATTTTCTTCAGGTAAAGTTGACTTCTAGTTGAAAGGTCTACTCCTAAATTCTTACATTTCAGTTGGGTTGAAGTTCCTGGCATATTGTTATTTCGATGCACTCCTGAGGCAAGTCGTCCTTCCATATTTTTGGAGTAAATTACATTTTTTGGCAAATTTACACTCATTGCTCTGTGAACTCCTTCATTTTTATTTGTATTATCATACAGTTTCATACTTTCAACAGCTGCTTTTGTTAGTTTCATTTTCAGGATTTCTTGTAGTAAAAATTTGTCTGTTTTATCCATTTGCAGGGCAGTGATTTGGTATGTGGACAAGTAATGGGAACGACTCCACCAGTTAAGTGCAGCATCACCTTTGCAGACAATGGAATGTTCCTGACACAGGGTGCAGTCACCATCATAGCAGCGAAGAGTTGCATCTAGAACTTTTGGTAAGTCTTTACTCATATCGTGAATGTTTTTGTCGTACTTTTCCATCAGTTTATTAATTATCATGGAGCATCTGCACTTAATATCTTTGCTAAACACTGTCTTTAGTTGTCTATTTTCTTCTTTTGTTTTACCATGGAACATTCCCGCACTGTATTGAGCACGATTAGAGGCCCTGAATTGAGACTGCCCCAAATGTACTGGATCTGCTAGTCTTTCTACCTCCCACATTGGTTCCAGAGCTTTAATAGCATCTTCAATACCTCTAGCTGAACGTCCATCTCCATCTGTGGTCACATACCGTACAAGAAATTTCTGTAGTCCTAGCTGGTTCCCCATCTCTTTTCCCAGCTCATACTCTGACAGGGCAGCAGCTCTGTATAAATTTGAAGTACATTCTTCATGACCAGGACATTCTATTGGAAAGCCTTTCCCTCTAAGCCAAGCCCCTCTCCAGCACATCTTGTTCTGCACAACTGCAGCTACAATAAACTTTCTGTCTGTCATTGTTTCAATACCAAGTGCGAATGCTTGAGTGGCATTCTGACCCGGCTTCTTTTTACTAACAATTGTATTGCTGTTGTATCTAGCATCCACAGTTATGTTGATTTCATTTTCTGGTACACCTCTCTTTCTGTTCTCTTCTTTTACTAGTTCAAGTTTCTGTGCCATGTCTGTTTTGTTGAGATTGACCATTTCAGCTGCTACTCTGTTAGATGTGCGTTGCATACTGCTTCGGCATGGTGGTGGTGTGTCAACTCCTGCAAGTAGTTGCTGCACCGTGGTATTACCAATTGGGCAATCCTGCAAAGCAGATGCAAGGGCTACATTTGGTTGTCCTGGGTTGGGTCCTGGTTTGCCATTAGCTATTTCTTTATACATCTTCATTCTGTCTCCAATAAAACCACAGGTTTTGCATTTCAGGGTATACTGCCAGCAAGTTCCCCACTTTTTCTGTGCATGATAGTCCACATTCATCCTAGGACAAGATGGTGACTCCACTTTATGTTTATCATAAGTAGTGTTGATCAAGCTGGTTGTCAGTTCACTGTCTATCAATCTCATACCAGAATGTAATGCGTTGTTTTCTTCTATTTTCAGGTTAGCATTCGCTTGCGGTCGAAGAGTACAGATGTGACCAGTAGCCTTTTCACAGTCAGGAGATTGTAAAGTTTGCCGCACGTAGGAAGTACTTGCACTAGCTGAATCAGGGATCTGTATTGGCGTCCGGCTTCTGCTTCTACCACTTGTGCCTACAGGGAACCATCCAGGATTTCTTGGAGAGTTGTCTTTCTTTGACCTCTTCTTGCCTTTGCTATATGGGGTATAACCTTTAGTGAACATTTTAAAAATTTAACTGGATCCGTAATATCACAACTTGGACTGATAGCATAAACTTTGGACATCCTTATATTTATAATCAAGCACTGTATGATATCTGCTTTGATGTACATGTTTTCTTTTGATGCAGTCTGTGACATGGATTTCAAGAGACCACCTTCAGAGGCAACTTTGAATTAACAGAGTTTTCTTAGCAGTATCCAACTAAGCCAATTAATGTACTATTAGGGGTCCAGATAAAGATTGTTTTATCCAAATCTATTGAAATAGGTTACTTAATCATTTATTAAGAGATTAATTGAACAAAGAAGCATATTTATTTTTTTTATTAATGTTTTAGATAATTTATTTTTCAAAATTCAGGATAATTTTTAATAACTGTTTTTTTTTTACAGAAATCTGTTAGAAAATTAAATTCTTTTTATCTACAAGGATAAACAAAACAGAAAACTTCACTAAAAAGTTTATTTTAGAGGAATATTTCAAGGAATAAAGAAATTACACAAGTTTGAAATTGTCTTTACATGTAATCTGACCTGATGTTACACTTGAATATTGGTACCTCAGGTAAATAGGCCAAGTACCTGTGAACTATGACTAATTAGTGTTTATGTTATATTTTACTTATTACAGATAAGATAAGCAATTTTTTAAGATAAGTTTTGAATGTAAATTTTCTTTTTAAATATTTTAAATGGATTTTTTTATATCTAGTGTTGGTATGTTAGCTAAATTAAAAAAAAAAATTTAAAAAAAAATTAATTTCAATTGAAAAAACATATTTTTTTTATAAATTTTCTTTCAGATTCTAGAAATATAACCATTTAGCTACTATAGACATTTTACTTTTTTAAGATATCATGTTTAACAAGAAAGTTATTAAACTTTTACTTTTCCTAGTAGTTTCATGTTTTTATAATTTCAAGCCAGAAAATACCTACAATTATCAACCTGAGGGTAGTGTTATTAAAACTATCAGAACTGCCATAAAACTTGTCGGATTGATTTGATATTTGGTATGCTAGTTGGATATAGAATAAACTTAATGCGTGCCATTTTTTGGGGCATTATATTGAAGAAAAAGGGTCTAATAGGCCCAAGACCACAATTAATGACCCCACTTTTCGTTGTTCACGAATATAGTTCCCTTTAATTAAAGTGTATTTCTTCTTAAATTTTTTCTTTCCTTTTCTCAAACATTTCTTAGCTTTTATAAGGTGGAAATGAAAGAAGAGAGGTGAAATAAATTTTCAGATGTTTAATTTTAACTGATTTTGATATGGAAAGAGTGATTAGGTCAGGTGCAAAAAGGTGATATTTACAGTTTTCGGAACATCTCTTGACTTGTCCATAGGGGTATGGATGTGTATTGGCTAAATTTGTAAGTTGTATATGTGCAATTTTTCTGAAACTTGGACATATTTTTGGACTTGTACTGTACATTACACACACAAAAGATCTGCCAAAAAGAATAGGTCAATTTTTTTTAATGAGACAAAACATTATAAAGAACTAATAGAGGAATTAATTGTGGTCTCGGGCCTAAGAGGCTGATTCCCAAAATCTTGAAAATAAAGAATTGACCAACTTTATTGGCAGAAAGTCACTTCAAATGATAAATACTAGTTGATTATTGTATTTTTAACTTATATATATCATGATTCTGGGATAATGGGCACTTTGGGGGTATTTTTGGCCATTTTGATGCACTGAAAAACCTTTGACCCCTGTTTCAGCCCTTTCTGTCAATTCTGTTGGACCCCTTTTTATTTTTAGAATATATTACTACTCTTATGTCTTTCTAAAACAATATCTTCAAAATGGATGCATTTTTACAAAAATATAGACAAAAACTGAATGATAGCTCTGCACCTGGCTATAATGGGCAGTGTCAAATTTGGACAGGTTTATGTACACCTAATGGCAAATATGGGGTTATAAATTGTAAATTTCCAGATGCCAGAGGGTGGAGACAAATGCATGTGCACAGGCTTGCCTACATGGTGCATCATCAGAATATTTTTATTGATAAATCTTATGATGTTTCGCACCTGTGCCACAATTCTAAATGTATTACTGTCGGGCATCTGTCGTTGGAACCTCATGGCTTCAACAACAGCCGACAGTCATGCGTTTCAACCTGTTCCTGCTTGGGCCACCCAGAACCCCTCCCTCCCTGTAGAGTGGAGTTGAAAATGGATAATAATAATTTGGGTAAAATATTAATTGGGTACATTTATTTTTATAAACTATCCAAGGGAAGGGCTGGCAAAAAAATTGAAATGAGGGAGAAAAAGAAAAGAAATTTCAAGACTGATGTACAACAAATTCAGATTCTTTTTTTAATATTTGTGTGGCCCTTAAAAGGACCTTTTATGATTCTGTTTGCTGTTGGTCTTTAGGTGGATCAGCTGGTATCTCAGTCAGCAGCAGGTCTTGGATTGAGCTTCGGTTTACAGTAGCTGTCATGGTCCTGGAAATGTAAGGCAGGTTGTGGATCTAATTGGTCTTTGCAGTAATAATCGTGCTTTTTATTCATTTCCCTCCATGTTTTGTGCTCGGCTAACTTTTCTGCACTCTGCTGTAATCTCCTTTCTTGAACTGCTGGTCTCAGTTCATAATCCTGACTGTATTTGAAGTTGGTGTCCATTTTCTTCAGGTAAAGTTGACTTCTAGTTGAAAGGTCTACTCCTAAATTCTTACATTTCAGTTGGGTTGAAGTTCCTGGCATATTGTTATTTCGATGCACTCCTGAGGCAAGTCGTCCTTCCATATTTTTGGAGTAAATTACATTTTTTGGCAAATTTACACTCATTGCTCTGTGAACTCCTTCATTTTTATTTGTATTATCATACAGTTTCATACTTTCAACAGCTGCTTTTGTTAGTTTCATTTTCAGGATTTCTTGTAGTAAAAATTTGTCTGTTTTATCCATTTGCAGGGCAGTGATTTGGTATGTGGACAAGTAATGGGAACGACTCCACCAGTTAAGTGCAGCATCACCTTTGCAGACAATGGAATGTTCCTGACACAGGGTGCAGTCACCATCATAGCAGCGAAGAGTTGCATCTAGAACTTTTGGTAAGTCTTTACTCATATCGTGAATGTTTTTGTCGTACTTTTCCATCAGTTTATTAATTATCATGGAGCATCTGCACTTAATATCTTTGCTAAACACTGTCTTTAGTTGTCTATTTTCTTCTTTTGTTTTACCATGGAACATTCCCGCACTGTATTGAGCACGATTAGAGGCCCTGAATTGAGACTGCCCCAAATGTACTGGATCTGCTAGTCTTTCTACCTCCCACATTGGTTCCAGAGCTTTAATAGCATCTTCAATACCTCTAGCTGAACGTCCATCTCCATCTGTGGTCACATACCGTACAAGAAATTTCTGTAGTCCTAGCTGGTTCCCCATCTCTTTTCCCAGCTCATACTCTGACAGGGCAGCAGCTCTGTATAAATTTGAAGTACATTCTTCATGACCAGGACATTCTATTGAAAGCCTTTCCCTCTAAGCCAAGCCCCTCTCCAGCACATCTTGTTCTGCACAACTGCAGCTACAATAAACTTTCTGTCTGTCATTGTTTCAATACCAAGTGCGAATGCTTGAGTGGCATTCTGACCCGGCTTCTTTTACTAACAATTGTATTGCTGTTGTATCTAGCATCCACAGTTATGTTGATTTCATTTTCTGGTACACCTCTCTTTCTGTTCTCTTCTTTTACTAGTTCAAGTTTCTGTGCCATGTCTGTTTTGTTGAGATTGACCATTTCAGCTGCTACTCTGTTAGATGTGCGTTGCATACTGCTTCGGCATGGTGGTGGTGTGTCAACTCCTGCAAGTAGTTGCTGCACCGTGGTATTACCAATTGGGCAATCCTGCAAAGCAGATGCAAGGGCTACATTTGGTTGTCCTGGGTTGGGTCCTGGTTTGCCATTAGCTATTTCTTTATACATCTTCATTCTGTCTCCAATAAAACCACAGGTTTTGCATTTCAGGGTATACTGCCAGCAAGTTCCCCACTTTTTCTGTGCATGATAGTCCACATTCATCCTAGGACAAGATGGTGACTCCACTTTATGTTTATCATAAGTAGTGTTGATCAAGCTGGTTGTCAGTTCACTGTCTATCAATCTCATACCAGAATGTAATGCGTTGTTTTCTTCTATTTTCAGGTTAGCATTCGCTTGCGGTCGAAGAGTACAGATGTGACCAGTAGCCTTTTCACAGTCAGGAGATTGTAAAGTTTGCCGCACGTAGGAAGTACTTGCACTAGCTGAATCAGGGATCTGTATTGGCGTCCGGCTTCTGCTTCTACCACTTGTGCCTACAGGGAACCATCCAGGATTTCTTGGAGAGTTGTCTTTCTTTGACCTCTTCTTGCCTTTGCTATATGGGGTATAACCTTTAGTGAACATTTTAAAAAATTTAACTGGATCCGTAATATCACAACTTGGACTGATAGCATAAACTTTGGACATCCTTATATTTATAATCAAGCACTGTATGATATCTGCTTTGATGTACATGTTTTCTTTTGATGCAGTCTGTGACATGGATTTCAAGAGACCACCTTCAGAGGCAACTTTGAATTAACAGAGTTTTCTTAGCAGTATCCAACTAAGCCAATTAATGTACTATTAGGGGTCCAGATAAAGATTGTTTTATCCAAATCTATTGAAATAGGTTACTTAATCATTTATTAAGAGATTAATTGAACAAAGAAGCATATTTATTTTTTTTATTAATGTTTTAGATAATTTATTTTTCAAAATTCAGGATAATTTTTAATAACTGTTTTTTTTTTACAGAAAATCTGTTAGAAAATTAAATTCTTTTTATCTACAAGGATAAACAAAACAGAAAACTTCACTAAAAAGTTTATTTTAGAGGAATATTTCAAGGAATAAAGAAATTACACAAGTTTGAAATTGTCTTTACATGTAATCTGACCTGATGTTACACTTGAATATTGGTACCTCAGGTAAATAGGCCAAGTACCTGTGAACTATGACTAATTAGTGTTTATGTTATATTTTACTTATTACAGATAAGATAAGCAATTTTTTAAGATAAGTTTTGAATGTAAATTTTCTTTTTAAATATTTTAAATGGATTTTTTTATATCTAGTGTTGGTATGTTAGCTAAATTAAAAAAAAAAATTTAAAAAAAAATTAATTTCAATTGAAAAAACATATTTTTTTATAAATTTTCTTTCAGATTCTAGAAATATAACCATTTAGCTACTATAGACATTTACTTTTTTAAGATATCATGTTTAACAAGAAAGTTATTAAACTTTTACTTTTCCTAGTAGTTTCATGTTTTTATAATTTCAAGCCAGAAAATACCTACAATTATCAACCTGAGGGTAGTGTTATTAAAACTATCAGAACTGCCATAAAACTTGTCGGATTGATTTGATATTTGGTATGCTAGTTGGATATAGAATAAACTTAATGCGTGCCATTTTTTGGGGCATTATATTGAAGAAAAAGGGTCTAATAGGCCCAAGACCACAATTAATGACCCCACTTTTCGTTGTTCACGAATATAGTTCCCTTTAATTAAAGTGTATTTCTTCTTAAATTTTTTTCTTTCCTTTTCTCAAACATTTCTTAGCTTTTATAAGGTGGAAATGAAAGAAGAGAGGTGAAATAAATTTTCAGATGTTTAATTTTAACTGATTTTGATATGGAAAGAGTGATTAGGTCAGGTGCAAAAAGGTGATATTTACAGTTTTCGGAACATCTCTTGACTTGTCCATAGGGGTATGGATGTGTATTGGCTAAATTTGTAAGTTGTATATGTGCAATTTTTCTGAAACTTGGACATATTTTTGGACTTGTACTGTACATTACACACACAAAAGATCTGCCAAAAAGAATAGGTCAATTTTTTTTAATGAGACAAAACATTATAAAGAACTAATAGAGGAATTAATTGTGGTCTCGGGCCTAAGAGGCTGATTCCCAAAATCTTGAAAATAAAGAATTGACCAACTTTATTGGCAGAAAGTCACTTCAAATGATAAATACTAGTTGATTATTGTATTTTTAACTTATATATATCATGATTCTGGGATAATGGGCACTTTGGGGGTATTTTTGGCCATTTTGATGCACTGAAAAACCTTTGACCCCTGTTTCAGCCCTTTCTGTCAATTCTGTTGGACCCCTTTTTATTTTTAGAATATATTACTACTCTTATGTCTTTCTAAAACAATATCTTCAAAATGGATGCATTTTTACAAAAATATAGACAAAAACTGAATGATAGCTCTGCACCTGGCTATAATGGGCAGTGTCAAATTTGGACAGGTTTATGTACACCTAATGGCAAATATGGGGTTATAAATTGTAAATTTCCAGATGCCAGAGGGTGGAGACAAATGCATGTGCACAGGCTTGCCTACATGGTGCATCATCAGAATATTTTTATTGATAAATCTTATGATGTTTCGCACCTGTGCCACAATTCTAAATGTATTACTGTCGGGCATCTGTCGTTGGAACCTCATGGCTTCAACAACAGCCGACAGTCATGCGTTTCAACCTGTTCCTGCTTGGGCCACCCAGAACCCCTCCCTCCCTGTAGAGTGGAGTTGAAAATGGATAATAATAATTTGGGTAAAATATTAATTGGGTACATTTATTTTTATAACTATCCAAGGGAAGGGCTGGCAAAAAAATTGAAATGAGGGAGAAAAAGAAAAGAAATTTCAAGACTGATGTACAACAAATTCAGATTCTTTTTTTAATATTTGTGTGGCCCTTAAAAGGACCTTTTATGATTCTGTTTGCTGTTGGTCTTTAGGTGGATCAGCTGGTATCTCAGTCAGCAGCAGGTCTTGGATTGAGCTTCGGTTTACAGTAGCTGTCATGGTCCTGGAAATGTAAGGCAGGTTGTGGATCTAATTGGTCTTTGCAGTAATAATCGTGCTTTTTATTCATTTCCCTCCATGTTTTGTGCTCGGCTAACTTTTCTGCACTCTGCTGTAATCTCCTTTCTTGAACTGCTGGTCTCAGTTCATAATCCTGACTGTATTTGAAGTTGGTGTCCATTTTCTTCAGGTAAAGTTGACTTCTAGTTGAAAGGTCTACTCCTAAATTCTTACATTTCAGTTGGGTTGAAGTTCCTGGCATATTGTTATTTCGATGCACTCCTGAGGCAAGTCGTCCTTCCATATTTTTGGAGTAAATTACATTTTTGGCAAATTTACACTCATTGCTCTGTGAACTCCTTCATTTTTATTTGTATTATCATACAGTTTCATACTTTCAACAGCTGCTTTTGTTAGTTTCATTTTCAGGATTTCTTGTAGTAAAAATTTGTCTGTTTTATCCATTTGCAGGGCAGTGATTTGGTATGTGGACAAGTAATGGGAACGACTCCACCAGTTAAGTGCAGCATCACCTTTGCAGACAATGGAATGTTCCTGACACAGGGTGCAGTCACCATCATAGCAGCGAAGAGTTGCATCTAGAACTTTTGGTAAGTCTTTACTCATATCGTGAATGTTTTTGTCGTACTTTTCCATCAGTTTATTAATTATCATGGAGCATCTGCACTTAATATCTTTGCTAAACACTGTCTTTAGTTGTCTATTTTCTTCTTTTGTTTTACCATGGAACATTCCCGCACTGTATTGAGCACGATTAGAGGCCCTGAATTGAGACTGCCCCAAATGTACTGGATCTGCTAGTCTTTCTACCTCCCACATTGGTTCCAGAGCTTTAATAGCATCTTCAATACCTCTAGCTGAACGTCCATCTCCATCTGTGGTCACATACCGTACAAGAAATTTCTGTAGTCCTAGCTGGTTCCCCATCTCTTTTCCCAGCTCATACTCTGACAGGGCAGCAGCTCTGTATAAATTTGAAGTACATTCTTCATGACCAGGACATTCTATTGGAAAGCCTTTCCCTCTAAGCCAAGCCCCTCTCCAGCACATCTTGTTCTGCACAACTGCAGCTACAATAAACTTTCTGTCTGTCATTGTTTCAATACCAAGTGCGAATGCTTGAGTGGCATTCTGACCCGGCTTCTTTTTACTAACAATTGTATTGCTGTTGTATCTAGCATCCACAGTTATGTTGATTTCATTTTCTGGTACACCTCTCTTTCTGTTCTCTTCTTTTACTAGTTCAAGTTTCTGTGCCATGTCTGTTTTGTTGAGATTGACCATTTCAGCTGCTACTCTGTTAGATGTGCGTTGCATACTGCTTCGGCATGGTGGTGGTGTGTCAACTCCTGCAAGTAGTTGCTGCACCGTGGTATTACCAATTGGGCAATCCTGCAAAGCAGATGCAAGGGCTACATTTGGTTGTCCTGGGTTGGGTCCTGGTTTGCCATTAGCTATTTCTTTATACATCTTCATTCTGTCTCCAATAAAACCACAGGTTTTGCATTTCAGGGTATACTGCCAGCAAGTTCCCCACTTTTTCTGTGCATGATAGTCCACATTCATCCTAGGACAAGATGGTGACTCCACTTTATGTTTATCATAAGTAGTGTTGATCAAGCTGGTTGTCAGTTCACTGTCTATCAATCTCATACCAGAATGTAATGCGTTGTTTTCTTCTATTTTCAGGTTAGCATTCGCTTGCGGTCGAAGAGTACAGATGTGACCAGTAGCCTTTTCACAGTCAGGAGATTGTAAAGTTTGCCGCACGTAGGAAGTACTTGCACTAGCTGAATCAGGGATCTGTATTGGCGTCCGGCTTCTGCTTCTACCACTTGTGCCTACAGGGAACCATCCAGGATTTCTTGGAGAGTTGTCTTTCTTTGACCTCTTCTTGCCTTTGCTATATGGGGTATAACCTTTAGTGAACATTTTAAAAATTTAACTGGATCCGTAATATCACAACTTGGACTGATAGCATAAACTTTGGACATCCTTATATTTATAATCAAGCACTGTATGATATCTGCTTTGATGTACATGTTTTCTTTTGATGCAGTCTGTGACATGGATTTCAAGAGACCACCTTCAGAGGCAACTTTGAATTAACAGAGTTTTCTTAGCAGTATCCAACTAAGCCAATTAATGTACTATTAGGGGTCCAGATAAAGATTGTTTTATCCAAATCTATTGAAATAGGTTACTTAATCATTTATTAAGAGATTAATTGAACAAAGAAGCATATTTATTTTTTTTATTAATGTTTTAGATAATTTATTTTTCAAAATTCAGGATAATTTTTAATAACTGTTTTTTTTTTACAGAAATCTGTTAGAAAATTAAATTCTTTTTATCTACAAGGATAAACAAAACAGAAAACTTCACTAAAAAGTTTATTTTAGAGGAATATTTCAAGGAATAAAGAAATTACACAAGTTGAAATTGTCTTTACATGTAATCTGACCTGATGTTACACTTGAATATTGGTACCTCAGGTAAATAGGCCAAGTACCTGTGAACTATGACTAATTAGTGTTTATGTTATATTTTACTTATTACAGATAAGATAAGCAATTTTTTAAGATAAGTTTTGAATGTAAATTTTCTTTTTAAATATTTTAAATGGATTTTTTTATATCTAGTGTTGGTATGTTAGCTAAATTAAAAAAAAAAATTTAAAAAAAAATTAATTTCAATTGAAAAAACATATTTTTTTATAAATTTTCTTTCAGATTCTAGAAATATAACCATTTAGCTACTATAGACATTTTACTTTTTTAAGATATCATGTTTAACAAGAAAGTTATTAAACTTTTACTTTTCCTAGTAGTTTCATGTTTTTATAATTTCAAGCCAGAAAATACCTACAATTATCAACCTGAGGGTAGTGTTATTAAAACTATCAGAACTGCCATAAAACTTGTCGGATTGATTTGATATTTGGTATGCTAGTTGGATATAGAATAAACTTAATGCGTGCCATTTTTTGGGGCATTATATTGAAGAAAAAGGGTCTAATAGGCCCAAGACCACAATTAATGACCCCACTTTTCGTTGTTCACGAATATAGTTCCCTTTAATTAAAGTGTATTTCTTCTTAAATTTTTTTCTTTCCTTTTCTCAAACATTTCTTAGCTTTTATAAGGTGGAAATGAAAGAAGAGAGGTGAAATAAATTTTCAGATGTTTAATTTTAACTGATTTTGATATGGAAAGAGTGATTAGGTCAGGTGCAAAAAGGTGATATTTACAGTTTTCGGAACATCTCTTGACTTGTCCATAGGGGTATGGATGTGTATTGGCTAAATTTGTAAGTTGTATATGTGCAATTTTTTCTGAAACTTGGACATATTTTTGGACTTGTACTGTACATTACACACACAAAAGATCTGCCAAAAAGAATAGGTCAATTTTTTTTAATGAGACAAAACATTATAAAGAACTAATAGAGGAATTAATTGTGGTCTCGGGCCTAAGAGGCTGATTCCCAAAATCTTGAAAATAAAGAATTGACCAACTTTATTGGCAGAAAGTCACTTCAAATGATAAATACTAGTTGATTATTGTATTTTTAACTTATATATATCATGATTCTGGGATAATGGGCACTTTGGGGGTATTTTTGGCCATTTTGATGCACTGAAAAACCTTTGACCCCTGTTTCAGCCCTTTCTGTCAATTCTGTTGGACCCCTTTTTATTTTTAGAATATATTACTACTCTTATGTCTTTCTAAAACAATATCTTCAAAATGGATGCATTTTTACAAAAATATAGACAAAAACTGAATGATAGCTCTGCACCTGGCTATAATGGGCAGTGTCAAATTTGGACAGGTTTATGTACACCTAATGGCAAATATGGGGTTATAAATTGTAAATTTCCAGATGCCAGAGGGTGGAGACAAATGCATGTGCACAGGCTTGCCTACATGGTGCATCATCAGAATATTTTTATTGATAAATCTTATGATGTTTCGCACCTGTGCCACAATTCTAAATGTATTACTGTCGGGCATCTGTCGTTGGAACCTCATGGCTTCAACAACAGCCGACAGTCATGCGTTTCAACCTGTTCCTGCTTGGGCCACCCAGAACCCCTCCCTCCCTGTAGAGTGGAGTTGAAAATGGATAATAATAATTTGGGTAAAATATTAATTGGGTACATTTATTTTTATAACTATCCAAGGGAAGGGCTGGCAAAAAAATTGAAATGAGGGAGAAAAAGAAAAGAAATTTCAAGACTGATGTACAACAAATTCAGATTCTTTTTTTAATATTTGTGTGGCCCTTAAAAGGACCTTTTATGATTCTGTTTGCTGTTGGTCTTTAGGTGGATCAGCTGGTATCTCAGTCAGCAGCAGGTCTTGGATTGAGCTTCGGTTTACAGTAGCTGTCATGGTCCTGGAAATGTAAGGCAGGTTGTGGATCTAATTGGTCTTTGCAGTAATAATCGTGCTTTTTATTCATTTCCCTCCATGTTTTGTGCTCGGCTAACTTTTCTGCACTCTGCTGTAATCTCCTTTCTTGAACTGCTGGTCTCAGTTCATAATCCTGACTGTATTTGAAGTTGGTGTCCATTTTCTTCAGGTAAAGTTGACTTCTAGTTGAAAGGTCTACTCCTAAATTCTTACATTTCAGTTGGTTGAAGTTCCTGGCATATTGTTATTTCGATGCACTCCTGAGGCAAGTCGTCCTTCCATATTTTTGGAGTAAATTACATTTTTTGGCAAATTTACACTCATTGCTCTGTGAACTCCTTCATTTTTATTTGTATTATCATACAGTTTCATACTTTCAACAGCTGCTTTTGTTAGTTTCATTTTCAGGATTTCTTGTAGTAAAAATTTGTCTGTTTTATCCATTTGCAGGGCAGTGATTTGGTATGTGGACAAGTAATGGGAACGACTCCACCAGTTAAGTGCAGCATCACCTTTGCAGACAATGGAATGTTCCTGACACAGGGGTGCAGTCACCATCATAGCAGCGAAGAGTTGCATCTAGAACTTTTGGTAAGTCTTTACTCATATCGTGAATGTTTTTGTCGTACTTTTCCATCAGTTTATTAATTATCATGGAGCATCTGCACTTAATATCTTTGCTAAACACTGTCTTTAGTTGTCTATTTTCTTCTTTTGTTTTACCATGGAACATTCCCGCACTGTATTGAGCACGATTAGAGGCCCTGAATTGAGACTGCCCCAAATGTACTGGATCTGCTAGTCTTTCTACCTCCCACATTGGTTCCAGAGCTTTAATAGCATCTTCAATACCTCTAGCTGAACGTCCATCTCCATCTGTGGTCACATACCGTACAAGAAATTTCTGTAGTCCTAGCTGGTTCCCCATCTCTTTTCCCAGCTCATACTCTGACAGGGCAGCAGCTCTGTATAAATTTGAAGTACATTCTTCATGACCAGGACATTCTATTGGAAAGCCTTTCCCTCTAAGCCAAGCCCCTCTCCAGCACATCTTGTTCTGCACAACTGCAGCTACAATAAACTTTCTGTCTGTCATTGTTTCAATACCAAGTGCGAATGCTTGAGTGGCATTCTGACCCCGGCTTCTTTTTACTAACAATTGTATTGCTGTTGTATCTAGCATCCACAGTTATGTTGATTTCATTTTCTGGTACACCTCTCTTTCTGTTCTCTTCTTTTACTAGTTCAAGTTTCTGTGCCATGTCTGTTTTGTTGAGATTGACCATTTCAGCTGCTACTCTGTTAGATGTGCGTTGCATACTGCTTCGGCATGGTGGTGGTGTGTCAACTCCTGCAAGTAGTTGCTGCACCGTGGTATTACCAATTGGGCAATCCTGCAAAGCAGATGCAAGGGCTACATTTGGTTGTCCTGGGTTGGGTCCTGGTTTGCCATTAGCTATTTCTTTATACATCTTCATTCTGTCTCCAATAAAACCACAGGTTTTGCATTTCAGGGTATACTGCCAGCAAGTTCCCCACTTTTTCTGTGCATGATAGTCCACATTCATCCTAGGACAAGATGGTGACTCCACTTTATGTTTATCATAAGTAGTGTTGATCAAGCTGGTTGTCAGTTCACTGTCTATCAATCTCATACCAGAATGTAATGCGTTGTTTTCTTCTATTTTCAGGTTAGCATTCGCTTGCGGTCGAAGAGTACAGATGTGACCAGTAGCCTTTTCACAGTCAGGAGATTGTAAAGTTTGCCGCACGTAGGAAGTACTTGCACTAGCTGAATCAGGGATCTGTATTGGCGTCCGGCTTCTGCTTCTACCACTTGTGCCTACAGGGAACCATCCAGGATTTCTTGGAGAGTTGTCTTTCTTTGACCTCTTCTTGCCTTTGCTATATGGGGTATAACCTTTAGTGAACATTTTAAAAATTTAACTGGATCCGTAATATCACAACTTGGACTGATAGCATAAACTTTGGACATCCTTATATTTATAATCAAGCACTGTATGATATCTGCTTTGATGTACATGTTTTCTTTTGATGCAGTCTGTGACATGGATTTCAAGAGACCACCTTCAGAGGCAACTTTGAATTAACAGAGTTTTCTTAGCAGTATCCAACTAAGCCAATTAATGTACTATTAGGGGTCCAGATAAAGATTGTTTTATCCAAATCTATTGAAATAGGTTACTTAATCATTTATTAAGAGATTAATTGAACAAAGAAGCATATTTATTTTTTTTATTAATGTTTTAGATAATTTATTTTTCAAAATTCAGGATAATTTTTAATAACTGTTTTTTTTTTACAGAAATCTGTTAGAAAATTAAATTCTTTTTATCTACAAGGATAAACAAAACAGAAAACTTCACTAAAAAGTTTATTTTAGAGGAATATTTCAAGGAATAAAGAAATTACACAAGTTTGAAATTGTCTTTACATGTAATCTGACCTGATGTTACACTTGAATATTGGTACCTCAGGTAAATAGGCCAAGTACCTGTGAACTATGACTAATTAGTGTTTATGTTATATTTTACTTATTACAGATAAGATAAGCAATTTTTTAAGATAAGTTTTGAATGTAAATTTTCTTTTTAAATATTTTAAATGGATTTTTTTATATCTAGTGTTGGTATGTTAGCTAAATTAAAAAAAAAAATTTAAAAAAAAATTAATTTCAATTGAAAAAACATATTTTTTTATAAATTTTCTTTCAGATTCTAGAAATATAACCATTTAGCTACTATAGACATTTTACTTTTTTAAGATATCATGTTTAACAAGAAAGTTATTAAACTTTTACTTTTCCTAGTAGTTTCATGTTTTTATAATTTCAAGCCAGAAAATACCTACAATTATCAACCTGAGGGTAGTGTTATTAAAACTATCAGAACTGCCATAAAACTTGTCGGATTGATTTGATATTTGGTATGCTAGTTGGATATAGAATAAACTTAATGCGTGCCATTTTTTGGGGCATTATATTGAAGAAAAAGGGTCTAATAGGCCCAAGACCACAATTAATGACCCCACTTTTCGTTGTTCACGAATATAGTTCCCTTTAATTAAAGTGTATTTCTTCTTAAATTTTTTTCTTTCCTTTTCTCAAACATTTCTTAGCTTTTATAAGGTGGAAATGAAAGAAGAGAGGTGAAATAAATTTTCAGATGTTTAATTTTAACTGATTTTGATATGGAAAGAGTGATTAGGTCAGGTGCAAAAAGGTGATATTTACAGTTTTCGGAACATCTCTTGACTTGTCCATAGGGGTATGGATGTGTATTGGCTAAATTTGTAAGTTGTATATGTGCAATTTTTCTGAAACTTGGACATATTTTTGGACTTGTACTGTACATTACACACACAAAAGATCTGCCAAAAAGAATAGGTCAATTTTTTTTAATGAGACAAAACATTATAAAGAACTAATAGAGGAATTAATTGTGGTCTCGGGCCTAAGAGGCTGATTCCCAAAATCTTGAAAATAAAGAATTGACCAACTTTATTGGCAGAAAGTCACTTCAAATGATAAATACTAGTTGATTATTGTATTTTTAACTTATATATATCATGATTCTGGGATAATGGGCACTTTGGGGGTATTTTTGGCCATTTTGATGCACTGAAAAACCTTTGACCCCTGTTTCAGCCCTTTCTGTCAATTCTGTTGGACCCCTTTTTATTTTTAGAATATATTACTACTCTTATGTCTTTCTAAAACAATATCTTCAAAATGGATGCATTTTTACAAAAATATAGACAAAAACTGAATGATAGCTCTGCACCTGGCTATAATGGGCAGTGTCAAATTTGGACAGGTTTATGTACACCTAATGGCAAATATGGGGTTATAAATTGTAAATTTCCAGATGCCAGAGGGTGGAGACAAATGCATGTGCACAGGCTTGCCTACATGGTGCATCATCAGAATATTTTTATTGATAAATCTTATGATGTTCGCACCTGTGCCACAATTCTAAATGTATTACTGTCGGGCATCTGTCGTTGGAACCTCATGGCTTCAACAACAGCCGACAGTCATGCGTTTCAACCTGTTCCTGCTTGGGCCACCCAGAACCCCTCCCTCCCTGTAGAGTGGAGTTGAAAATGGATAATAATAATTTGGGTAAAATATTAATTGGGTACATTTATTTTTATAACTATCCAAGGGAAGGGCTGGCAAAAAAATTGAAATGAGGGAGAAAAAGAAAAGAAATTTCAAGACTGATGTACAACAAATTCAGATTCTTTTTTTAATATTTGTGTGGCCCTTAAAAGGACCTTTTATGATTCTGTTTGCTGTTGGTCTTTAGGTGGATCAGCTGGTATCTCAGTCAGCAGCAGGTCTTGGATTGAGCTTCGGTTTACAGTAGCTGTCATGGTCCTGGAAATGTAAGGCAGGTTGTGGATCTAATTGGTCTTTGCAGTAATAATCGTGCTTTTTATTCATTTCCCTCCATGTTTTGTGCTCGGCTAACTTTTCTGCACTCTGCTGTAATCTCCTTTCTTGAACTGCTGGTCTCAGTTCATAATCCTGACTGTATTTGAAGTTGGTGTCCATTTTCTTCAGGTAAAGTTGACTTCTAGTTGAAAGGTCTACTCCTAAATTCTTACATTTCAGTTGGGTTGAAGTTCCTGGCATATTGTTATTTCGATGCACTCCTGAGGCAAGTCGTCCTTCCATATTTTTGGAGTAAATTACATTTTTTGGCAAATTTACACTCATTGCTCTGTGAACTCCTTCATTTTTATTTGTATTATCATACAGTTTCATACTTTCAACAGCTGCTTTTGTTAGTTTCATTTTCAGGATTTCTTGTAGTAAAAATTTGTCTGTTTTATCCATTTGCAGGGCAGTGATTTGGTATGTGGACAAGTAATGGGAACGACTCCACCAGTTAAGTGCAGCATCACCTTTGCAGACAATGGAATGTTCCTGACACAGGGTGCAGTCACCATCATAGCAGCGAAGAGTTGCATCTAGAACTTTTGGTAAGTCTTTACTCATATCGTGAATGTTTTTGTCGTACTTTTCCATCAGTTTATTAATTATCATGGAGCATCTGCACTTAATATCTTTGCTAAACACTGTCTTTAGTTGTCTATTTTCTTCTTTTGTTTTA
>NW_027266915.1:0-92439 GCF_963676685.1 Mytilus edulis | reverse complement strand
ATCAGTGGCGTTCGAATCAAAACGAGTGAAAGGCCAAATCAAATACCAAGTTGAAGAGCATTTACAACATACCCTTAGCCCCATCGTTTGGAGTTAACAATCTCAATCGAAACCTTACGTGCTAGAATGGTCATATTATATGAAATGTTGAGGCGATAGTTGTTTACCGATGTTCTAATCTCGTAAAGAGACAAATCAAGGTAACACATAAAAAATTATGAAATTTAACAGGGGCCATATCCTGACTCAAAAACTGTTCCGAAACAAAACAACTGAAATCCCATTGAAACACGTGTTTACACTAATTAATTCGAAACATGAAGGTTTTTCTACTCCAGACATAGATTGCTATAGGAAAATTTGAAATTTTCAGTTCATTTCTCTTTTGCTTAATATTTGAGTTGGTCTTCCGAGTCTTGGAGTTTATTCGAGCGCCACTGAAGAGTTTAATGTAGACAAAACAAGCGTTTGGCGCAAAAATATTTAAAGCCTGGTATCGTAGAGGAGTTTTTCGGTCACTATCACGAAGTATTTGTGTCTTAACTCACAATAGAAATGCTTTCGCGGTATTAGCTCTTTATATACATGAATAGTCTTAGGATTTGTAAATTCCATACGTTTGTCCTATACCTGTATCGT
Organism: Mytilus edulis; assembly: GCF_963676685.1. Classification (NCBI taxonomy): domain Eukaryota; kingdom Metazoa; phylum Mollusca; class Bivalvia; order Mytilida; family Mytilidae; genus Mytilus; species Mytilus edulis. The sequence continues at coordinate 91,800 of NW_027266915.1, read as the reverse complement.
CTATACATCTTTATTGATCCAATTATAGATTTTTAATTGATTGAATCTTAAGAAGTGTAAATACTACTCATATCATGTTTTCATATTAAATGCATATCAACGAGTTCTAAATCCATACAATAAAAATTCCGAATATCGCCTAATAACGTATAACAATGTTTATTAGCAATGACTTTAAATACATTGAAAATTGCCCATTTAATACGATTCCATGTGTCTGAGAGCTGGTCGTTAATACAGATCTAGTACAGAAAAGCCGGTTAACACAGAATTTTTACTGGTCTTTATACAGGATTTTAACTTCCGTATTTTGGTTCAAAAAGGTGTTGGAAAATGGATGTGTGTATGACGCGAAATATAAGTTTTCAACAAGTTTGATGTTGAGTTGTTGTAATTTTTCATATGTTATACTGGTTTTTTTTTCTTTGAGTATATACAATTATGGACGGTACAAAATATGAATTGTCAACAATAAAAGATTATTTCTATGAGGGCGCAGTCTGAAGTGAGAGAAATTTGTAGGATGAACAATTTTGGATATGCATCGCTTCGGAAGGGCCACATTTGTTTAATTATACCAAAGGGCCTTTCGAACCATTGAAAATACATCATTAAAGAAGATCTTGAACTTGTCTTAATGTTGTAAAAAATAATTTTTCAAAACATTTTCGTCAAAGAATTAATGTGTACAACAAATCAAGACTCCTTTTGTGAAGAATTGGTTGCCCTAAAAATGGCTGTTTGTGAAAGCTATCCTCGACACCAGATGGATTTCAAATACTTGTTTCTTCGTGATTCAAGTCAACGGAACAGTTCTGACCTCGACCTTGCCATTTTGTTTGTGATGTCATTTTCATGGGAAATAACTCGTGTAAAAATTGAGAGGCTCAAAGGTTTATATAAATCGGTGATTATTATTTTTTAGGGTTATTCGAAATTTCTTGCATCAAAATGACAATTAACCCAAATAGTTCATATTGATCCCGTATGAGTCTTCCTATAGTCGCGTTGATCTTTAGTCAGCTTTTGGAGGTTATCTTAAGTCATTGATTAATAAAGGTATCATAAAATGGGTGTTTTCGTATAAATCCTGTATTATGTCCTCGTACAGTCGTATTGGGTCTCGATCAGCTGATTGACCCTCGACTACGCTTCGAGCCAATACTGCTAACAATGAACTAATACGACTGTACTTATTACTTAATAATAACGGATTAATATTGCTGGCTTATTTTAAGTTTTTAAATGTTTTTATTTCAGAGATTTACGAGAGAATGCGTTAACAACCGTGTCAGCCAATATATTTAGGGCAATGACAAACTTAACGGCTTTGTACGTATTATTGACTTAATTATAATAGTATAATGATCAATATTATATACGACATACATGTAAAAAGAACTGAATTCAAATATACTGGTTTCAGTTTTGTCCTTTTTAAGTCATTTTATTAGATAGAAAAACTTTTGTTTAAATGAAAACCACTAAAAGATACTTTCCGATTCGAGAAAACAAGTGAAGGTCACATTCTGTTAGCATTCGTGTAACAGTTTTATTTAGTTTAAAAAAAGAGAGAGAAAAAAAAGGGAAGTACAACAGTAGTTTTCAGATGTTCAATTCTATTAAAGCAAGTAAGTAATTTGATTGCAAAGAAAAATGATTATATCGTTTTTTTCTCGATAAATATGATTTTTTTTCTAGCATAAAAACGTCTAAAATTTTCGACTCGCTTAGCTCGGAGGTATACAATCCGCTTTAAGATTTGCGTCCCTTTCAAACATCTTGGATCCGCTTCTGAACAATCACCCGCCATATCAATTTACACTTATTTTATATTTAATGCGTTTCCCTCAGTTTTTGTTTGTTACCCCGATTTTGTTTTTTGTCCATGGATTTATGAGTTTGAACAGCGGTATACTACTGTTGCCTTTATTCATACTGTCAAACTTTGGAATAGGAAAACAATCAGTTAAATTACAAATCAGACGAATTTGCTGGTATGTTAAGATTAAAGACTGCGAAAAAATTATGTAAGAACTCTAAGACATTGACACAATATATTTCAGTGTACTTCATTATTACCTTTAGAAATTTAAATTCCAACCAATTGGTATGTTGCAATATGACGGATTTATTTAAATGGACAGTCCTTCAAACAAAAATTAACATTGCTGGAAAATGCCACGATTTTGTTACAGTTACAAATATCAGAGATTTTGATATATCGAACTGTGCAATTCCAGGTAGGTAATTCAATAGTATTTCCTTAAATTACTGCAATCGTTTAATCAATGAGATCAGTATAATTCACTCAGATACGAAACATACATAGGAAAAACACACATAACAATATTTAAAACAGGAATCATATCATATATTAAGTAATTACAAATCACAAGTGACATATGACCGACAAAGGAATGAAAAGGAGATGAGAAAATTAGCATACATGTCAAATTGGTTTACTTTTAATAGAAGAAAAACGCATTTGAAGTATTCATGTACACAAGCATAAACTGTATTACAACTCTGATGTCTATGGAATTTCATGCGACTTTCATACAAGTGAGAGGGTTGGCTAGCTATAAAACCAGGTTTGATCCATCATTTTCTACATAGCAAAATGCCTTTGCCAAGTCAGGAATTTGACAGTTGTTTTCCATTTGTTTGATGTGTTTAAGCATTTGATTTTGCCATTTGAGTACGGACTTTCCGTTTTGAATTTTCCTCTGAGTATTTTTGTTATTTTAATTTTTAGGAATGCTGGACAATCAAGATAAAATCACTATAGTAGAATAATCAGTGTAAACTGATGAGCTCATAAAGATGCAAGACTATCTTCATCAACGTTTTTATGTAACATTCTCTTCCAGGCATCACAGTTAACATTTTAAGAAATCTGGAGGTACAACTATAATTTTGAAAGCCAGTCCAATAATATGAATCAAACTATAGATTAAAACAAATCGATGTTTCAAGAAAATTTTCGTCACTGATATGAAATATATTGCGTATTGCAAGGTTTTACAAGTACATGTAAACTCTTATTATATTTTAAGTTGATGGTCAGTGGAGTTCGTGGACAACAACATCGTGTTCCATGATATGCGGTAATGGCATGACATATCGAAATAGAACTTGCAACAACCCCTCACCTTCTGACGGCGGAAACATGTGTCAAGGTGTCGACAACGAATCGACAGTTTGTAATCTCGGAGATTGTCCAGGTAAATTTTTCTTAAATTGTAAAGAATTCAAAAAGAAATATAAAATTCGCAATCCTGGTCTTAAATATGTTAGAAATGTAGTTGCACAGTGAAACAGACTTATCGTCAGATTTATGGTATTAATCAAATGAAAGGCAACCAGAATTGAAGTTGAACTTTCAACGAAACACCACATGACATCTTTAAATAGTTACTGTACCCCAATTTTGACATTTTAACCTACTATGTCTGTTTATTATCCTCACACATTGATGTCAATATAATGGAATTTTATGCGACTGTCATACAAGTGAGAGGTTTAGCTTGCTATAAAAAGCAGGAATATGACAGTTGTTTTCCATTTGTTTGATGTCTTTGAGCTTTTGATTTTGCCATTTGTTAAGGAACTTTTCGTTTTGAATTTTCCTTGAAGTTCGGTATTTATTATATTTTACTTTTTACATATTATCAAAAATCAACAAAGAAATATATTTCGTATAAAGACATTTCTTTATACATCTTGAAAATTGTATTCAAGTTTATAGAGACCATTGTAAAGATGTAGGATAATCGGATTGTCAGTTGGCCAACATTCATAGAAACAAAAGTAAAGATAATATTTTACTAAAACTAAACTGATCAAAATCATACAAAACTAAACACAATTACAACATTTGTTTATAAAGAGAAGATCCATTTTTTATTTAAATTATTTGGTGTGGTTTTAACCAATATTTCTTTATATAATTTCTTAAACTCGACACTCATTAATATTAACGTTCTTCAAATAAAAATCACAAATTCATGGGTATGGTCGCAATGTAGTTCGGTTAATGCGCATTTGGGCCTATTCTAAATTAAAACTTGATGAGATACCAATTTGATGATGATAGCATGGTGGTTGATGCGAGTATTTATTTTTTCAATTGGGTTTAACGTAACACTCCACTACATATTACATCTGGGTTGCGTTCAATATGATCGGTGCTACGTAGGGCTACTACCGAACGTGTAGCTAGCCTAGCGGTTAAATAGATCTAGATAAACCCAAAAATGTATGTTATCTAGAAAATCCAAAAAGGCGTCAGAAAGGATATAACCCATGACGTCATTTTGATAAGCTAACTACGTAGCATATCGGTCGACATACATAGATATCTAAGACATAGCGGCTATACTAGTTGCTACGATATTGAAAGCAGCCCTGTCAACTTTTTGATGTTATATGAAGAGGTGTGTTACGTAATAGACGTATACAAATAATTATATAAAGTTGACGTGTCATATTAAATGGTTGATAAAAATCTCTAATATAAATATGAATACCATTGTGCATTCTTGATACTTACTTCGTATATCCGAATAGGAATTTGTTTGATTTTTTATTAATGTACATGTACGTCTTGTGCAAAAAATAAAATCTCCTACATACTATTAAAATCTGAAAGAAACAAAACAAGGGTTGTGTTTTGAGACGTTCATTTATTTCCATTCGAACGGTCGGTCTGTTATTTCAAAATTCAAACAAACATTAAAAAAAATAATAGTTACAATGCTTTTGTTTTGAATTTGGAATAGATGCTTGAATTGTTGCTTCTAATGTCATTTTCATTAAGAACGACAAAACACTAAGACCAAAGATGAATAGATAATTAAAAACAGAACGATAAAACACTAAGACCAAAGATGAATAGATAATTATGGACCACTCTGCTGAGGGCTTTGGAATCTTAATTTCAATATAATTTCTAAACCAAGATTCAATAATGGATAAAATTGTATTCTGAAACGTTTTGTGTTTCTTAATTACAACATATACAAGATTGAAGTATACACAGCTAATGAAAAAAGGAAGCAGATATGTGTTTGAGCCTAATACAAATAAATCACAACGTACTTTAGAAAAAAAATGTTTAAATCACCATCACCTTGCAATACTGAATATAAGCCATGTATATTTTTTAACAATATTCTTTATTCTTTTGTATCATAGTTGATGGACATTGGGGCCTCTGGTCGTCTGTGAGATGTTCTGTTACCTGTGGTAATGGCATAGGAATAAGAACTAGACGATGTGACAATCCTGCTCCTTCTGGTGGTGGAAATGGTTGTGTTGGTTGTGATAAGAAAAAAAAACTATGTTCCTTGGGAAAATGTCACAGTAAGTAATATTATAATATTTGAATACCGTTTCTGATGACAGTTGTACTTTTAATTATTGTAGGCATTTACACTATTGCTTGGCATTTACGGGTAAATAGTCAAAGCATTTTTTAATTTTAATATTTTACCAGTCATGTTATAGCTGTACAAAGATTTAACCCATTAAAAGGACATATTTGACAATCCTTTCCGTCATTCAACATTTGTTTTCTTTCTAATCAATAATACGTTCATTTAAAGGACAATGTACATTTGTTTTCTTACCTTTTTGCTAACGTAAATGGAAGTGCATTTTTAATTGTGAACAATATCCGGATCCTTGCAGCAAACACATTTCAAGTGATGGAACAGGGTATGGATTCCTTAAAACAACTGAATTGAGGGATATTTTATTGAAGTCGCTACAATACGACTTTAAAAATATAAATCGGGATAAAAATGCAATATATATATATATGTGTGTGTATTATATTTGTTATATCTTATTTTGTCTTTTTGTCGTCAATTTCATATAATGCTTACAATTTCTATTTTTCAGAATCGTGAAAAGATGCAGCCAAAAACAAAAAAATAGGTAAATAAAATTTCAAATGAATTACTTATATACAATATTTGTATAATCTGCACTTTTTTCGTATTTTTTGCACGTAACATTATTATTTTTTCATCAACTAATAAGTTTTTAGTGTCCCATTTGATCCCTTTGCATTAGAAAATAGTAAAAAAAAAAAAAAAAAAAGGAAAATAATGCTTTCAAAAAAGTACCTTTTTTTTGTGAAAAAACGCAAGCCAAATCAATATCTGTTGTATTTTGAAAGATTCTAAACAAATTGTCATTTTCGATGCCATTAAAAAACATAGGAACTTTTAAGACTATTCTAGTTTTGGCAATTCAGGTTATTTTTGTATGTAAAAGAGAAAAGAGAAATATAAAAAGGCGGAACATACCGATTGGACATTCAAAACGCACAAACAATGAAAACTAATCATAGTGTTCTTCTTTTTACTACTGTAAAGTTTTTGAAGTTTTTGAAAATGTGATACTTTGTAAAAAGAATAATTTTAAATTACAAACAAAAATCGATTTTAATTATAATTTAAAGTATCGGATAAAGAAGCCATGTATTTGTTTATTATTTTAACGTTTTGTTTAACATGTTTATGGGTAACAGTATTTATAGGTACCAATGGTCAACGGTTTTTGGACAGTTTTTCGTGTTGAACAAGAGACCTTCACCAATCTGCTATTGTATGATGAGCATTTAAGATCATCCTAGGTTTTTGGAATAGTTCGAATTGCTCGATCCATAGTTTTCTGTTCGGTGTTTTTCTTAATATTTTTTTTTTTTTACCAAGGTGTTGTCAATGTTTCTCTGACTTCTGATTTTTAGTTGTACTTCTCTTTTCAAACATTCAGCTTTAATATAAAAATAGTATACACAAAAATATACACAAACAGTAAATCTTAACAATGACGGTTATAAATATCATTTTCAAATTTTCTGTTTTCTGTAGATGGAGAATGGAAGAAAGCAAGAAAATTAAAAAGGAAATCTCATCACAGACTAATGAAGAATATCATGAATTAAAATAAAACCGGAGGAACAATGAATTATGTGTATCACTTGTTGCTGTAAAGATAAATTTCATTTGCTGATTTTTGTTTCTCATAGAATAATTTTTAGGGATTTTAGATGAGATTGTAAGGATACATGTTAATATCTTTTTTCTCTCATGTATCACTTTCAGGAATTTGAAATTGCTCTGTAGTGATACATAACAACTGGTTTTTGTTTTGTGTGTTATATATCATTTGAATGGGGTTCCCCATGAGGTGATAGGGATAATATCAACTGTATTTATGTCTAATATATAATTCAAAAAGGTTTCTCTTGAGATTGTAGGAATAATATCAACTTGTTTGTGTTTCTCATATATCATTTAAAAGGGTTTCTCGTGAGTTTGTAGGGATATCATCAACTGGTTTTTGTTTCTCATATATAATTCAAAAAGTTTTCTCGTGAGGTTGTAGGGATAATACCAACTGCTTTTTGTTTCTCATATATCATTTAAAAGGGTTTCTCGTGAGGTTGTAGGGATAACATCAACTGCTTTTTGTTACTCATATATAATTCAAAAGGGTTTCTCATGCGGTTGTAGAGATAATATCAACTGGTTTTTGTTTCTCAGATATCATTTGAAAGGGTTGTTTCTCATGAGGTTATAGGGATAATATCAACTTGTTTGTGTTTCACATACATCATTTGAAAGGTTTTTTTATGAGGTTATAGGGATAATATTAACTGGTTTTTGTTCTCATAGATCATTTAAAAGGTTTCCCGTGAGGTTGTAGGGATACTATCAACTGGATTTTGTTTCTCATATATCATTTGATAGGGGTTCTCATGAGGTTATAGGGACAATCTCAACTGTTTTTTTGTTTTTCATATATCATTCAAAAGGGTTTCTCGTGAGTTTGTAGGGATAATATCAACTTGTTTTGTTTCTCATATTTGATTTGAAAGGAGTTCACATGAGGTTGTAGGGAAAATATCAACTGATTTTTGTTTTGTCATATATCATTTTGAAGGATTTCTCATGATGTTGTAGGGATAATATCAACTGGGTTTTGTTTCTCATATATACTTATGAAGGGTTGTTTAATATGATGATAAAGGGTTAAATCGTAATTTGTTATTTTTTTCTCATATATTACCTTACGGGTTTCATAAGAGATTGTATGGATAAATGTAAACTGGTATTTGTGTCTCACATATTTTTTTGATGGATTTCAAAACTGGCTGAAAGAAAACACGGAAAACATGCCAACTGCATTTTTATTCAAATATATGATTGTAAACTATCTGAAATAAATGTCAATGTTTTTCCCCCTCATATTTCTTTTTAAGAAATGGATGTTCAGTTGACTCTATCTTAAAAACACTTTTATATATTTGTTATGTGATATTTTTTCAATAACAATTTTATACTTATAGAAAAATGTGTTTTAAAGGATTCTTTCGGTATGTTTAAATGCATCAATAGAGTTCATTCAGTTTAAATTGTTTATCAGTGAGCAATATTTGTCTGAATTTTTTATGATACCTTTTGCTAATATGAAATTGCGCCCTGTGGCATTTTTTTACATTAGTATAGTACAACTGCTGACATTACTTTTCATTGGAATCATTTAATATTTGGCTTTCGCAATAAATCTTGATAGAAATTTGTAGTTATCTTCTTTTTGTATACAATAACTTATTTATAATAAAATAAAATTACCAATCTTACACAACATATAAGGTATACCTAAAGCAATCTTGAACATGTCATATAGTGAACATATAACACTTTCAATAACATATGCTGGCATGAGCATGCCATGTTATCATTAAATAACGCCTTCAAACCATATACTGAAAAAAAATCCATCACAAACATAATATATCGGGCAATTATCACCATACAATATACAAACTATGTTATGCATTTATAATAACGCCATAACAAACATACCACTGATCTACTGTATAACATTTTAAACAACATACCATATACTTCATATTGTAAATACAGAAACTATTGCGTCCATTTATAATTTCTATTTTTGAGGACTGATCGAAAATGCAGAATTGATTATTACAGTTTCAGGGAAAGTTTAATGCATATGAAGGATTCTGATATAAATAAAAAGTAAAATAACAAAAATATTGAGCATCCGAGGAATATTCCAATCGGAAAGTCTGTGAGCAAATGGCAAAATTAAAACCCAAAAGACATCAAACGAATGGATAACTATTGTCATATATTTTTGACTTGTAACATGCATTATCTTATGACGAAAAAGGTTTTATGGCTAGCTAAACCGCTCATGTTTATGACAGTCGCATACAAGTCATTTATATTGACAACTTTGTATGAACAAAACAAACAGACATAGTTGGTTAATATGTAAAAAAAAAAAATAGGGATACAGCTGTCTACAATTGGTTAAGATAGTAATTACTATAAAAAAAAAATTAAAAAACATACATTAAAAAGGGAAAACAAAGCGGCATACAGAACATACACATTGGCAAAAACGAAAGACACCATTACAAAAAGTTAACATAGCACAATAATGCAATGACATGATAAATAAGTACCAAGCTACGTCAAATGGATATTATTAATATAAGACTGAACATTAAAAGTAAAAATATACCAAGAAGAAAAAAGGAAAATAATTTAACAAGTAATTAAGATGATAAACAACGTCAGTTCCTAGAATCTGTACTATTTAAAGACCATCGCGTAGTATTTGTAAGCAAGGTTTTTGTTTATTCAGATGATTTTTTTTTTATAAAAAGGACGAGACATTCTTTGCCATACCCTAATTCATCAACTAAAGGCTCAGACAATGGTGAAGTTTTACAAAGTCTGAGTGGCAGATGCAGGCTCTTAAATACGAATTATCATTATTACAATATTCACCCCGTCGCGTTTTTGTCATTGATAAAATCTCGCAAAAATTTCTGAAGAAACAGAATACGAAAATGAGAACAAAAATACCATTTTCTGCTTTTGTTCTAAAGTTTATGCATATTTCATGCATTGGAAAAGCAAGGAGTATGTATCCGGTTATTATTAGAATTATGATGACATGCTCCATATATATGAGGTAAAGAAGTTTTTAATATAGTGAAATGTTGTCGATTCTCAAATTGGTTAGCAGGTTTTGATTAAATGTCTGTTAGACGGCAAGGTTTTCTTATTAAAAAGGAGTTTACAATTGACCTGAAATCAAATTTATCGTCCTTTATTCAGAACTATAGTCCCTAGTGTTGAAAGTTTGGTTTTTTGACACAATTCCATAATTATTTTCTAATATATTATGCATGGAATAGTAATCAAGGTAGGAGAATGAAATTACATGATAAACACATTTGGGTGATGAATTTTTAGGTAACTTAGTTATATGTCCCAGTTCAAACATTAGTTTGATCGCGGCTGTCAAACATAATTATTGGACTCCTTATCAATTCAGCGTTGGTAGACTTTCCTTTAATATGTAATATCATTTGTCGCAAAATTAATACAGTACACTGACGAAAAAAAATTGAGATCTAACAGATTTTGTTTTTTGTTGTGTTTTTTGTTGTGGTTTTTTGTTCTCTCGTTTTTTTTCGTTTTGTCTTTAAGAGATGTACTATAATATAAATGTTCTCGCGCTAGTATAAATGTAAAAAAAGATTTGGTATAATTGCAAATGAGACAACTCTTCAAAACAAACCAAATGACACAGAAATTAACAACTATAGGTCACCATACGGACTTCAACAATGAGCAAAGCCACTACCACATAGTCAGCTATGAAAGGCCCAGAAACGACTAAATTCTAATGTAAAACAATTTAAACTAGAAAATTAACGACCTAATGTATGTGCAAAAAAATGAACTAAAAACAAATATGTTTCTTAGAATCAGTTGGCCTGATGTTCATTATGGAGAGTATTACATATTCCTAGCTATCTCGGAATTTAGCAAAGAATTAAAATTGCTAGTTAAGTATATCGTCAAGTATTCGGAATTCCGATGGGGAATAACTGTGCGCCACTTATTTAAGACCTGTTCCTGCATTGTTGTGAGCTACCATCTATGACTAAAATCAAAAAAGACTCATCGAAACAACATCTGATTAAAAGATGTAATAACACTTGTAAATATTTGGATGATATATTGGCTCTCAATAATAGCGACTTCAGTATTTTTACTGTCGAACTGGTTTTGACTAAAGCTAATACTGACAATGAACACTGCCCTTTCCTGGATCTTGATGTATTTGTCTTTAACAAGAAGCTTTATACCAGAATGTATGATACAAGAGATCATTTTTCATTTCTTATTGTTAATTATCCATTTTTAGATGTTATTTTGTTGTATATCTGAACTTGTTCGATTAGTTCGCTTATGTATTGTTGAATAATTATCACAACCAGGGTTTTTGATATCACAAACTAGTAAAAACAGTCATTAAATTTTATTATTGGCACAAAGACATTATTCGTAAATATAAATCAACATGCAGACATCTTATACGTTTAGTTATTTCGCATCCAACCATTTATGATAAATTCTTTACAAAGCACAAAAATGTCGACGTTTACTTCAAAAGCTAACCAAACCTTTAAATACACTTATTCAGAAGGGATATTGTGACGATACTGTTGTCAGTTAATTAAAGATTTTGGTATTAATATTGATTTACTCATGGGTCTTTATATCGGAAATAAACACATTTATTATAAAACCAGTTGTTTGCATGATACGGGTTATGTTCTCCTCATATATTTTATAATGGTAAGATTCTAAAACCCCAACGGGAGGAATTGTGCTTGATTTTCATTTGATGACGACATGATTTTTTCATCCGTTAAAATTAGGTCTGGAGCTGGCATGTCAGCAACTCTTAGTTCTTCTTTGTTAATGTTTGTATCATTGTCATTTTACTTTCTTTTGTTACTTATTCTGATATTGGACTCAAACTTCTTTTAAACTTACTTTTATTGTGTGTAAACTATGTGTAGAGGGACAGGGGATGGTTGCATTTTTGCACCTGGTCCAAATCAGGAACCTCGGGCCTTTGTTAGTCTTGTAGGTTTTAATAATTTTAGTTCATGTATGTTTTTGAGTTTAGTATGACGTCCATTTGCACTGAACAAGTACACGTTTTTATTTATAGGCCATCTGAGGCCCACCTACGGGTGCAGGATTTTCTTGCTGCATTGAAGACCCATAGGTGTCCTTCGGCTGTGTTATGCTCTTTGGTCGGCTTGTTTCCCTTTGACATATATTCTATATTTCTATTCTCGAATTTATGATTGAGAGTTCTTCGTTTTGCATAGAAACTTGCTAATACTGAAGATCGTTTATTGGCCTTAAGATTCTATTGTATTTGCCGATTCGTAGACTCATTATCATTTATGTTCTACAATAGTGTAACGAAAACCGAGCGGTCAGGCTTTGATGTTAAACTATAAATGGGTAATCCTTAGTGTTTTGCTATAAGAATATGTTTTATAACATGGATAAGTATATATGAACTGAAGTTATAACTGGCGACCCTTATTTGGTAGCGTGGTACTCTGGTATCGTGGTACTTTGCGGTATTCCGGTAGATCTAAGGTTGGTTCTGTATAGGTTTTGTGGTACTTAGTGGTATTTTGGTAGATCTTAGTTTGGTTCTGTTAAGGTTTTTGTAAGAATAACAGACTCGTTAAATAAAAATCAACTTGTATTAACTTTAAGATGGTTAAATATCCACATTCATACAAATAGTATATAACTTAACTGTATTCCAGTCTAACAAATAAATACCTTACTTTATTAGAATATCGTAAAGAAAATGGATAGCGGAAATATATATATATATCTCGAAAGTTTACGAACTATAGCTTGGTAATCGGCAAATGGTAAATTGAATTTAATGTAAAAAGATAACGTTTCTCACTTGTTTAAAAGGAACTAACAAGCCCACATTACACGGAAATAGTCTGGTTACTACTTTAATAGTCCTGTAAATGGTTTCGGTACATGTATATTTAAATCGCTTGGAATTAGCGTGTGTTACTTGCCCAGGGTAAAGTCGTACTAAAGTCTTATCTGTTTTCTCCACCGTATTTATACTTAGGTAAACCAATCTACCGAAATGGTTTACCATTTACCATTTCGGCTTACCATTTACCATTTCGGCTTACCATTTACCGAAATTACCAAAGCCAGAGCCGACGTCATAACAAAAATAGGTTATGACGTCATTGGTGTACTTCATTTGAAGTAGACAATTCACAGGTGTTCCGATTGTAAAAACATGGACAAGAATAATAAAAAGTTAACAAACATAATAACGCAAGAAATATATAATAAAAACAGTCAATTAACGGTAAGGTTTAAACAACATCATCACACAATTTTAGGGAAAACAAGTTCCATTCCAAGGGACCCCCATTTCGTTTCAATAGTTATAAAACAGAATGTGATGCATCCTTTCAAAGATTAGATGTGTACATACACTATGTCTATAATTTCGATCGTTATTCAGTTACGATAAGGAGGAAATGTAAATGGCAGTAAAAATCTTCAAATAAAAATAAGAAGATGTGGTATAATGTGGTCCATGGAAAAAGACCAAAAACCAGTATACAAAACACAACATTAAAAACTTAAGACTGAGCAACATGAACCCCTCTTAAGGTGGTATGGGAGTCTAAAATAAAAATGATAGAATATGTTCATACTTTGCCAAAACGTAGTATCTATTGATATATGTTGAAGAATATAATAAAAATGATAGGTCACCGTGCATTTTTTCAAGCTACAGAACGTGACAAAATGATACATTTTGTATGGATTATACAGGAAAAAACACCATTTTATGATTAGAAACTAAACAAAATGATATAATTGTTAAATACTTAAGGAAAAGATGGCTTTCAGACAATGCTTTGAGAATATCAAAAGAAAAGATAGGGTCACCGTACGTTTTTTTCGGCTAAAATACAAAAAAGGAAAATTTCATATAGAATCTTTCAGAAAATGCACTGTTTATGAGTTACCTCCCCTTGAAATACCAATTTAAAAAAAACAAAAAATAACCAAAACTAATCAACATTTGCAAAAGTATTAATATTTGTAAGTTTTATTCTTATAAGTTGGTTCTTTTAAATGAAAATTCACATTAAATATCTGCATTCCTGCATCACATTTTGCTAACTTGATAGAAAATATGGACCTTTGATTCTCTGTTTTTTACAATCCAAGATGGAGGAAGACACCCATACCACATTAAACAGTGAATTGAATTTTGCCAGGTCATTGGTGAAGAAAAGTCACAATACAAACTGTTATCCCAAATACAAACTGTTATCCCAAATACAAACTGTTATCCCAAATACAAACTGTTATCCCAAATACAACCTGTATATTCTTATAAATTAAAACATATTCACAAACTTGTACTTGCATTGCCATTCGGTCATTAAATTTTCGTTTAAGATAAGCTTGATCAAATATATCTTTATTTAAAGTTGAGAAATAAAACCATCAAAGATAATTTTTGATATTTGTTGACGATAAGTGGTCATAATTAATACATTATAATTAAATGCAACGGTTATTATCGGCAATAGCAATAGTGCATTGATAATGTGTTTTGTATTTCTGTCATAATAGATATTAAATTTGAAAAATATCTTTACCGAAAGGTTTAAGGGTTGATTAATAATGTCAATTTATGTTACAGTTGTAATACATACATAATACTAGAAAAGTAAATGTAAAAACCAATACGTCAGAGATTCTTTAGTGAGAGGAATTAGTTGATTAGAAGGTGCTGAGATTTGCAAAACAAAAATGTATGGTTTTTGATTGTCTGATAAATTAAAAAGTCAAATTGTCAAAATGCATCTGGTATACGTGTCAGTTTATAAAGCAATGAGTGGTGATTGGTTGCAATAACGAGGAGGGATGTTCTCCTCTTCCCCTTATTTAGTTTCATAATGAGTAACTGATATCTGATTGGTTGGTGAGTTCATACAGGCTTGATAAAGAATCAATATTACATCAAGAAATGAATTGCACACTGCCTTCTGGCGATTTCCTCCGATCTGTAAGCATGGCTAACAGACACTTTAAGAGAGCGAAAAAAACAAAAAAGGCTATCACGAAAAAGGCCTTCTATCAGAAAAATAGAAAGATATAGATTCGCTCTCTCAAGAGGAAAACAATCAATTGAAAAAGCACGTGAATATGTTAAAATATTCACCTCTGAAAAAATAAAAGACGATGAGACTTTGTTACTCAGTAAAGGATTAAAATATCTACCGTCTACCTCGACCAAATTTGCAAAATCTAGTATTGCATTAGATTTCAATGAATTTGCAAGAAAACTAAGATGTAAATATCATTTTGACAAGGGTGATATTTTTAAACGTCATCCCTTTTTTACAAAATCTGGATATGAACCTGTTATGCAGGAAGTGACTGCAAAACAAAGAAAAGACACATTAATGGTAAAGGCCAAATCTGTATTACAGTCGCCTCCCTTGGTATTCTCCACAGTGTTTTCGAGACAGAAATCACACATAAAGAACAATATCTTAAATCACTGGGATACATTAAATGATGACGAAGAGGCAACATTTTTATTTTATTTGATAAAAGACCTCTATTTGCTTTCCGAATGCATAAAAACTTGAAAGACACAGTAACATCAGTAACTCTGGGTAATTGATAAGTTGCAGATTATGAAAATAGATTCTAAACTTTGTTCGTTAAATTGATAAACAAAGTTAAGTAGATAAGAGTATAGAAAAATATAAGTCAGACAGATCATGAGGTGTCGAGCCCCTAATACAAATTACAGTATTTTTATAATAAGTGTCACTATGCAATGGCTTGGGCTCCTGACGATGGACATGGCCATGGTCAATTAGTTAATTCTAATTGGTCTAAATAGATGTTCGAAACACCTTATGATCTATGGAGTTGGGGTGCTGGGATAGGCTTTGACAACGATTTATTGAAACATATATGTAAAACTATCGTGAATCTTTAATGAATATACAAAAGAAATAAATATAAGAATCGCATGTTTATGATACAGAAAGAGACCGAGTGAATCGTCAATGATACATTTTGATCGGTTAACATGCATTTTGTGAGCTTAAGGGTATACGATAAAGTTTTGATCCTGTATTTTATAGTTTGATAAAAATTTCCATACAGACTATTTTTTACCTGATTAAATAAAATATGTAAAACAAATATACCTCCATGTGCTACTTTTGGAGTAAAATGAGGTCGAAATTTTGTATATTTGCTCAAAATTCGGATTTGTTGCCGTATTTTCCCTTTCGAAATAAAGACGCAACTTTTTTATTTTAAAAGATTAACACAAACTAGTTTTTAATTCGTTAAATAATTTGTAATTTCTTTATTTTATAAGTATCCCAAAAATTTATACATTTTTTATTCAGAAATAATTCATATTTATCAAATGTTCATAAATGAAGAAATAAAATAATTTTTTGCTTTTTACGTTATTAAACCAAATGGCATTTTAAAGAGGGGTTCATGAACACGTTCAAGTTAAATAAGTTTGAATGATAAAAATCAGTCGAAAATTGAATCTTTTTAAAATCAATCGGGTCCAGGACCAATCCAGTATATCTTATCATGATCCTTCGTTTTTAATTCATTTTTCTATTGCATACATTTATAATAATTAAGAGCTGATAAACTCAGTGTATGATAAATATATATTTCCGGTTATGGAATACATTCTTTAGTATTTATTTCCATATTTTTCTAGAAATTCACAATTGCATTTTTGTAGTATAATTATTGTGTCTGTACTAAAAAAAGGTGTTTCGGTTATGGTCGTGTAGACCTAGGCTTATCCTCATCAGGTATCCCTAGCCTATTTGTTTCCTCCTATGTAATATGTAGAATAGTTCAAATTTGATTTCTCTTATGAGGATACGACACCTGTCCATACGTTTTAGTTCTTTCTTTCTTTTTTGTTTTTATCTGTTTTTTGTTATTTATTTCTCTCTTTATTTTAGCAGTTCTGTAACTTTACTGTGTGTGATATTTTTATCTTTTATTTGATTTTATATGATCACATTATTTTCCATTTTAAAATTCGTTAAATATTCTTTTAGATTTTTATGTCTTTTGTACGCAATAATCGGTGGTTTTGGAAACAAAGTTTTAGTATTTCTGTTTTGTTTAAATAAGTGCCAATGTTTCCTTAAAGCTCTTCCGATTCCTTGAAATGCTGGGTTAAATCTTGTTGCAAAAACGAGTGGTGAAGCCGCTTTCTTATTTTTATAATTGTATTTCAAAGTTTGTTTCCTTTCACATTTTATTGTATTAGTAATGTTGTCAATCTCATTTTCGTAATGTCCTCTTTTAAGAAGTTTAGACTTAAAATGTTGGACTTCTTTATTGAAGTCTTTTAGGTTATTGCAAGATCTTCTAAAACGAATAATTTTTGCAGTAATGAATCCTTTAAATACGGATGTAGATTGGGTTGATGTTCGTTCCAGGTATTGGAAATTATCAGTTGGTTTCCTGTATAGTTTGACGTCTAAAATTTGCATTTTGTCCCATCGTTCACCTTTGAAGACAGTTATGTCTAGAAACTGTATACTTTCTGATGATATCTCATGTGTAAATTTAACAAATGGGTGTATAGTATTAGCGATGTCGAAGACAGTCATAAGATTATCTTCACCGGAATCAAATAGGACAAAGCCATCGTCCCGACAAATTGATAAATTAGTGATATTGTTTTTAAACGAGAATAGATCAAGTATTTTTTTTTTGTGTGTGAGTGAATTGTACATACTCGAAATATACCCGATAAGTCATAGTTTGACGTCGCGAAAAAAACAAATTTCGTTAACAACGTCATTACATCCCCTGTAACTGTATTGTGTGCCCTTAACGGCTGAAATCCTTCACACAATGTCGATGACTATAATCGATCGGAGTAAACGGGAAACGAAATTCAGAAAAGCGCTTTCACAAATTATGGTTACCACTCAAATCATAACTTTATTCACAACCACCTTTTCCCTGATGCTAACAACCTAAGTCATCCACCATCAACAATCACCATTATTACTAAATTTTACAGATAAGGCCTGTAGTTTTTTCAGTGGCCTATAATTGTTTACAAACACATCATTTGAACTTTGATGGATACTTGTTTTTTGCAGTCAAACCACATCCCTTTATTTTTATATTCAATTATTAAATTGAAGTAAATCCACCATGGTGCTATTGTAAATCTATGCATTTTAGTCTTTCGTTTTTGACAATATGCATTGTTTCTATGCATCTGTGTTTTCTTTTTTTTTTTTATAGTAATTAATGTCATAACCTAATGTTTACAACTCTACCCCTATTTTTACCATTTTAACCAATTATGTATGTTTTTTTTTTTCACACATTGTTGTTAAGATAATGGAATTTTATGCAACTGTCATAAACGTGAGAGGTTTTACTAGTCATAAAACCTTTTTCGTCATCAGAAATTCATTTTTTTGTATTTTACTTTTTTCTCATATAGGGGACATTTATATGCATTAAGCTTTTCCCTGAATTACAATAACTGATCTTGCTTTTTTGTTCAGTCTTCAAAAATAGAAATGATACTAGTAAATGGACGTAATAATAACTGTATTTACAGTAGTAAGTATATTACATTTTGGTTTAAATGTTATACAGTAGATCAGTGGTATGTTTGTTATGGAGTTATGAAGTCTTTATATTATAAATGAGTAATATACTTTGTATCTGGTATGGTGTTAAGTGTCCGATATAGTATATTTGTGATAGATTTTATTGAGTATATGATTTGAAGGCGTTATTCAATGATAACATGACATGCTGATGCCAGCATGTGTTATTAAAAGTGTTATATGTTCACTATATGACATGTTCAAGTTTGCGTTCGGTATACCTTATATGTTGTATAAGATTGGTCATGGTTTATTTTATTATTCAGCTATTGTATAAAAAAAAAGAATACTGCAAATTTCTATCAAGATTTATTTGGAAAAGCCTGAATGAACTATATAGATGCATTTGAAAGCAACCAGAATCTTGGACACATTTTTCTAGACTTTCACTTAAAATAAAATATAAGAAAAAAACACATTGAATTTTAACCTCGATAGTCTAAAATGATATGTTAGAAACAAATTGCAGTTGATATTTATTCCTTCAGTCAGTTGCAAAATCAACCAATAATACATGGGACACAAGTACCAATTTACATTTATTCCCTACAATCTCATGTGAAACCCTCAAAAGTAAAATATGAGAAACAAAAAAGGTAAACATTTAGCCCTTTTAATATCATGTACAACCCTTCAAAATGATACATGAGAAACAAAAACCAGTTGATATCATCCCTACAACTTCATGAGAAAAATTTTCAAAGAAGATATGAGACACAAATACAAATTTACATTTATGCCGAAAATCTCATGTGACATCCCTTAGAAAAGTATATGAGACACAAATACCAGTTAACATTTATCCCGATAATCTCATGTGAAATCCCTCAAAATAATATATGAGACACAAATACCAGTTAACATTTATCCTGACCATAATATGTGAAATCCTTCAAAACTATATATTAGAAAGAAAGAAAAAAAACCCAGTTGATATGTATCCCTACAGCATAATGTCAAAGTGATAAATGAGAGAACAAAACTTTTTACATTTATCCCTACAATCTCATCAAAATCCCTAAACAATATTTGATAAGAAACAAAGACAAGCAAATGACATTTATCCTTAAAGCCACAAGTGAAACTTGAATTCATTGTTCCAACGGGTTTGTTTTAATTCATGATATTTTTCATTTATCCATGGTTGGATGTCTTTTTAAATTGTCTTGCTTTTTTCCATTCTCCTCCTACATAAAAAATAGAAAAGTTGAAAATATTTATAAACGTCATTGTTTATATTTATTGTTTGTGTATACTTTCATGTATACTATTTTATATTAAAGTTGTATGCTTGAATAGAGAAGGTGAAGATACAAATGAGCAATCACTAACCACAAACCACAAGTCACAGAAACATTGACAATACCTTGATACAAAAAGTAAGAAATACACTAAAACAGAACTATTTGGATCAAGCAATTTAAACTATTCCTAAAACCTAGATGGATCTTGTTATTTGCTAGTTACACAATTCTTTAATAATTTGCAAATAACGGAAACATCTATATGATTGGTATAGGGCTTCCTGTAGTGGCTCTCGAATGCTTTAGTTTTTTTAAACAATATTTAGCAACTAATTTTCGTAAACAAGATCAAGGCGAGAATAACACAAACCGTCCCGACGTTTAAAATATTCATTAACACTAAAAATTGTCAAAAACGTTAACCATCAGCACGTTTAAATACTATCACCCTTAAACAAAATCTTAAAATAAACAACAGATACATGGCCTCTTTATCCGAGGTTTTATTTTGACATTATAATCGATTTTTGTTGGTTCAATTTAAAACTAGATTTTCCTTGACGTATCATATTCTAAAAAGAGACATTACATGAGTGTAAGAACACGATGATAAGTTAGTGGTTACTGATATATTTATTTGCGACACGATATGTTGATTTCCTCAATAGAATGAATAGAAGAATTATCTCGCCTATGAAAAAAACAAAAAGTTATCAAAGGGTTGTTATTTGCGGACCTGTTCGTCTTATTGTCTTTCGTTGAAAAGTACACAAATAGCCAGTCTGCCATTTTTATTTTTTTTTATTGTTTGTTGTTGTAATACTACATTTTCTGTTGAACTTATTATTGGTATTTTGTTTAATATCTATTCCTTTGATGCATTTTAGAAAACATTAAAAAAAGAAAAAAAAAATGCTTTAAAATCAAGAGCAGATTTAACCCATAATGATTAGGAGTATTTATATTTACCGGAATTTTTGTTTTTGCCTGCATCTTTGCACGATTCTGAAAAAAACGAATTGGTCGGCATTATATGAAACTGAAGAAAATAAATGAGTTGCATTTCTGTCTAAATTTTTCAGGTCGTATTGGTTCACTCGCATATTTAAAATAAAAAATGTAAAATTAATACTAATGGTGAAATAAGAAACTGAAAAACCAAAAATAAATATTAAAAAGACCACATATAGTACATTTATTAAAATTCAAGATATTTACGATACCCATTAGATATACTGATAACATATTTTTACTTTTTCATCTGAATTCAACTTGTGTTATTACAGGAATCTTCTACGGAGATGTTTAACCTCAAAAGTCATTAGATAGACTATCATTGACGTTTTGAGACACTTGCAAGTAGTACGTCGTTCCTGTGCTTCCGTGTAGCGACTTCAGTAAAAAGTTATCAAAGGTACCAGGGTCATAATTTAATACGTCAGACGCGCGCTTTGTCTTCATAAGACTCATCCATGACGCTCAGATCTAAATATGTATATAGTTGACGACCATTAAGGACCAAAAGTTCCCAAATATTGATCCCAATTCTCATAAGGTAATTTATTTTTGGCATAAGGAAATCTTTAGTTTTTCGAAAAAAAAGTTTTGTAAAAGTTAGATCACTTATTAATAAGAAATCCATAACATGTTCCAGAATTAAGAATGTAATTGGAATATTTGTGCACCATTTAGAATGCATCTATGACGTCCATTCACAGAAGCAAAAAAATTACGAAAAAATATTAGATACATTGGCCTTTAAATGAACGTAGTCTTGTCAAATGTGCCCTTGTCATGGGATAAATAGTTGTACAGTTTTAACATCACTGTTTCAAATATCACAATTAGAATGCCTTGACTTTTTACCGGGAAATGCAAAGCAATAGTATGAAACACAACTGTCAACAAAACTGATATACAACAATTATAATATAACTTACTGTGACATTTTTCCAGAGAACATATTTTTCTCTCTATATCACTTCCAACACAACCATTTCCATTTCCACTAGGGAAAGGGTTGTCACATAGTCCAGTTCTAAGTCCTATACCATGACCTCAGGAAACAGAACATTTCACAGACGACCAGAGGCTCCATTGTCCATCAACTATTATAAAAAAAAAATAATAAAGATTTTTCTTTTTTTTTAAATTTATACGTGGCTTATATTCAGTAATGAAAGGAGTTGGTAATATAAAAAAAAGTTCTTTGAGATGTATTATATTAAAATCTGAGATATATCTGCTACCTTTTTAATAAGATGTGTATATTGTAATTGAGAAGCAGCACACAAATGTTTCAGAATACAATTGTATCCGTTAATGAAAAATGATTTAGATAATTGTCCATGACAATATGAAACAATTCAATTAAGTAGATCAGACGGCCTTATCTATAAAACTGAATTTAACAGATCATTTTTGAGTTATTTACATGACTGCTGTTTAAACTTTTAAACGAATATGAAGGTTTGGTCTGTTACAATATGGCCGATGTAAATGAGTAGGGTTTCACAAAGAATTCCTCTCTGATAATGCTTTCGTTTTTGAAGCAGCCTAATTGATTAACCAGGTTAAAGTAGACTTACCATTAACACATGTCTACTGGACATATGTGTTGATACATTATATACTGGTATGTGATGCACACATGGTTGTTGATTAAATGGATGGATAAGTGTTAAATGTATACTTGTTAATGTTCTTTAAATAAAAATTATTCTCTGTTATGTTGTTGACGCATTGATTGAATGAATGAATAATGGTCTTTCTGTGTGTATGTTCCTGTCCCAAGCTAGTCAGGAGATGACATTTCAGTGGTTGTCGTTTGTTTATTGAAAATTCAAGATAGAAAGTCGTTTAACAAATGACAAATACAAAAGATCAAAGACATCAAACAAATAGAAAACAACTGTCATATTCCTGCTTTTTATAGCAAGCTAAACTTCTCAATTGCATGACTGTCGCATACAACTCGATTATATTGTCATCAATGTGTGAGGGAAATAATCAGACATAATAGGTTTGAATGTCAAAACTGGAAATTCAGTAATTATTTAAATGTGTCACGTAGTGGTGTTTAGTTTGAAGTTGAACTTAATTCTGGTTCTCTTTCTAAGATTTATACCACTGTAAAACTACAAATCGAACATTTTTAAGCCAAAGATGCCGATATTTATTTTTAATTGTTTACAATTTAAGAAAGAAAATACCTCGACAATCTCCGAGATTACAAACTCTCATTTCCTTGTCGACACCTTGACAATCTTTTCCGGCGTCAGAAGGTGAGGGGTTGTTGTAAGTTCTATTTCGATATATCATGCCCTTACCGCATGTCATGGAACACGATGTTGTTGTCCATGAATCCCACTGACCATCAACTTAGGAAATGAAAATAAATAAAAGAAGAGTTTACATGTACATTGTATTCATTTTGTAAAACCTTGCAATAAATTTACGATCAATGAGGAAACTAAAGTTGAGAATTAAAATAGGGAATGTGTCAAAGAGACAACAACCCGACCATAGAAAAGACAACAGCCGAAGGCCACCAACAGGTCTTCAATGAAGCGAGAAATTCTCGCACCCGGAAGCGTCATTCAGCTGGCCCATAAACAAATATATACTGTCTTGAAACGTCGATTTGTTTTGAACTATACTTTGATTTATATTATTCAACTGGCTTTCATAAAACTAGTTGTACCTCCAGATTTCTTAAAATGTGAACTGTATGACGTTCAGTTAACTTTCTGTCTATGATGATAATAATAATAATAAATAATAATTTATCTAAAGAGGGTAAAATCAGTTAGTGCAATATCACCCCCCCCTCCCCCTTGATGCCTCTGAAAAAATGGAATATAATATAAAAAAAAACGTTGATGAGGATAGTGATGCATCTTTTAGAGCTCATAAGTAAGAAACTGACTCGATTTCTGTCGTAAATTTCACCTTAATTGTCAAGCTGTCCTCAGGATTTATTATTACAGTTCATGCATGTGTATATGAATATATCAAATGCTTTTATCTTCTGTTGAGAGTATGCTTTTAGTTTAAATATACTAATTGAATATTGTATAATTTTTTCATCACCTTTCAGTATAAATCCAAGCCAATATGAATTATTTTGAAATGTTCTTATCACATTTCTACTCTGATGTAAGTCATTTGTCACTTATATTTCGAAATTTCTTTCAATTCACTTTTTAAGTCTTATCTTATGTGTGTTTCTTTTCGAAGTAAATTATATTGAACTTATTGATTTAACGATCACAGTCATTTACGGATTATTTTTGAATTACTAACCTTGAATTGTACAGTTCGACATTACAAAATCTTTGATGTTTGTGACTATACCAAAATCTATACATTCTCTATCAATACTAATTTTTGATTGAAGGGCTGCCCAGTCAAAGAAATCCATCATATTGAAACATAACAATTGGTTGGACACCATATTTCTGAAAAGTAATGAAGAACACTGAAATGCATTGTGTCAGTGTCTCAGGTCCATAGCAACATGTTTTCGCGTTCTTGGATCTTGACATACCAACAAAGTTGTCGGATTTGTATGTAAATTGATGGTGTTCTATTACCAATTGAGATATTGTGAATTAATATAAGTTTGCATGGCTAGTGACTCACATCATTGGATTCAAGATTTTTGAAAGGGAGACGAAATTCTATAAAACGGATTATAAGCTGCATAGCAAATCGAGTCAAATATTCTATGCTAAAAAAATCTTTTTAATCGTGAAAAACTTGATATCATTGTTATCCGCACTATGTTCAGTGGACCATGCAAATGGGGTAAAATCTCAAATATTGCATTAAAATTAGAAAGATCATATTATAAGCAACATGTGTACATTGTTTCAATTTGATTGGACTTCAACTTCATCAAAAACAAAATCTTGACAAAAAACTTCTTCTGAAGCGGGCCAGATGAACGCAGACTAAAAATCATAATGCCGATAAATTGGGAATACAAAAAAGTATATAAGGATTTTTTATCAGCTTTTTCTCGTTTAATCTATCTCGAGGAGCATGTACGGAATGAGTCATGAATAATAATACGACACTCATTCCAAATAATAATTGATGGAGGACGATTTTTAGGGTCTTAGCTCATCATTTGCATGGTCCACTGAACATAGTGCGGATAGGGCATCCGTGTACTATAGACACATTCTTGTTTAATTCAGTAAAATATAATGAACATGTATATTTCTGATATTCATATTTAACATTTTTAAGAATATTTTACTCAACAATAGCCCTATTTCTTGTACCAAGCATAAGCTGAAAAAACTAGGAAAGGGATTTGTTTTTGTTGCGACTGATAAGGCTTCGAATAATATCATTATTATTGAACGTAAACTTTACATTGGGGTTCTGTAAAAGGGAATCACAAACTCACTTACATTCCAACTACTTCATTTTTGAAAAATTTCATCTGTAACACATATAAATCTTTAGCTACCTCTGTACAAGAGAAACCACATACAATGAAAGTTTCAACTTAGGCCTGGCTTCCAACGCTGTTCAAATGTTTTATTTTTCTACCCTACATATCACTATTTCTCATAATCTTATTAAGAAAAACATCAAACACCTATACTAATTAAATGCACATTTACAAAATGCGAATTTATGTATTTAAACTCTTTTAGATCATTTTTAAGCAACAACAAACAAAAGAATTAAGTCAAACGAACCTGCTCTGATACTATAACTTACCTTTCTTGTTAATAGATAACAACTTGCTTGTATTGAGATTCCATATATCGTCATGTTATCGGATTTTCAAAGAAACTTAGGTGTGCTACACCTATCGCGGACTTGTTTGTGTATCGTTATAAAATGATCAAAGAATCATCATCTGATACTAAAATATAACACTTCAAGATATTTGGATTATGATTTGGCTTTCAATAATTACGACCTCAGTATGTAGACTGATTAGAATTATCCTGCTAATATTAACAATAAATACTTCCCTTTTCTGGATATTGATACTATTATCTATATCGTTCTGTAGCTGGAAGCTTGAAACTAAAACGTATGATGAAGGAGATGCTTTCTTTTCCTATTGTTAATTATCAATTTTTAGACGATGACGTTCCCTTGTCACCATCGTACGGTGTTTCCGTATCTCAACTTGTTCGATTCGCTCGTGTATGTAACAACATATTAGATTCTAATACAAGAAGTCTCTGTCTTACTGAAAATTATTACACCCGGGTTTTCGATATCACAAACTGTTCAAATCATTTACTCAATTGTATCGTCGGTACAAGGACATCATTCGAAAAAATGACTCAACATGCAATCAACTTATACTTTTAGGTATTTCCCATCTAATATTTCATGTTAATATTCTTTAAAAAGCATAAAACAACTGGTTTTAGAATAAATTTGCATTTTTCGATGCAAAGACCCTTTGCATTAGACAATATAAAAACCAAAAAGGCTTTTTGGTTTTTATATTGTCTAATGAAAACGGTCTTTGCATCGAAAAATGCAAATTTATTCTAAAACCAGTTGTTGGCATGATACGAGTTAAGTTCGTCTCATATATTTTATGATGGTATGAAACAACCATAACGAGAGGGATTGTACTTGATTTTCTTAAACAATGTATACTGAAGACATACCTTTCAATCAGTTTAATGAAAGTCTGGAGCTGGCTTGTCAGTAATTCCTGTAGTTGTCCTTTGATAATTAAGGTTTGATTGTAATTTTGCTTAGTTTATTTTCTCGCTTTTCGGAGTCAAAAAGCGAAACATATGTATGTTTTTTTTGGCGGCGTCAACAATGTATTTGTTTGTGATTAGGTCTAATTCATGGTGAACTTCTAGTGAAAAGTCAAAGATATATTTGGTATGCAGTTGTTTTAGCATTGGCACATCTCATTACCATGGATATCATTTGGCCCGGCCCCTTAAATTATGGTCTATTGACTTTGAAACTTTTGAGATGTATTTCTGTGATAACAATTTATTTTGTTTCTTATTCTGAAACCAGTTTCGGACTTCTTTTAAACTGATTTTACTGTGGTGTTGCTGTGTGGTTGTTTATTCTATCTTAATGTAGGTTTATAAGATGGGTTAAGGTCTCGAAAATATGAGAGCTCGTCGTATGTGATGTCACATACCAAACAATGACGTCATTTAAAAAATGGCGTGATGACCATTCCATTTTAGACCCATTGAAGAAAAATTCTCATTTTTAATTTTTGTTCTATTTTCATATTTCCAAGTAAAGGTGTGATAAAAAAGGTGGGGTGTGATAAAGGGTATCATAGACATGCGATAAAGGGTGTGATAAAGGGTAGACATGCGATATAGGGGTGTGATAAAGGGTCTACATCAACGTTGAGCGATACGGATTAAACAGCAGGCTATTTATCAAATATTCAAAACTACTTTATTTACTACTAAATATATGATAACAAAAAATAAAAGATATTTGATAAACTTCACACGATATCGGAATAGTTTTTCAAGAATGAATACAATAGCGACTCACAATTTGTGGTTGATGTAAAATATATTATCGTTCTTTTGTGCATTTTTCCTTCGATATTTTTTTATGATATTTTTTTATATCATGCTACTTGCTTGAGATAGAAAATTATCGCTATAAACTAAAGCGGCATGTGGCGATTCTAATGAAATTGACATAAAATTGACAACGTCCTCATAGGTAAAATAGCGATAAACAGATTAGCATTGGTCATATCAACGGCGTTTCTCGCTTTCGCCGTACCGAATCAAGCGAGAAAATCAATCTTGTTGAGATGATCAACGATAATCTATAAAAAATAATTCGATACTAAGTTTATTTATTCTTTTCAAAATATATTATATGCTATCAAAGTTTGTATTGATATTATTGAATCATTTTGTAAATTGATGGCAAATCTCTCTTACCCTAGTATGCTAGAGTTTTCATTTTCTGTTTCTGATTTCAAATAATTGTAATAATTAAAATTGAGAAAGCATGAACAAAATGATATTAAACAATTCATCTTATTTGATGATTTGACAATTTATTTAATCAAATAATTCATAATTTATTATAAACGTTGAATTCAATAGTGCTTGTTCAAGCATTTATTTGCAATATGTTACATAGACTTTATTTGCAATATGTACATAATTTTTATTCGTAATATGTTACATACACTAGCGTGATATTAAACATATACCATCCCTTCCAACGTGTTATTTCATTCTCTCAAAGCCTCTCTTCAAGGGTTCGGTTGTGTGATCAGTTTTTCCAGTTGTGGTCGTATTGTCAACTATTTAACATGTAAGTAACTTTATACATTTACCTATCTTAACTTATCTTTTATAAATATCGTGAGCCTAAATCCATCAATTGGAGATACAACTTTAAAATTTTGATGGATTCAGTTGAGGATTATGCCAGGCAATGGGCTAAGCGCGAGAAGGAAGACGTTGACACTCTTTCCGAATGGATTAAGGCAGTGAGGTCGTTGATATAAATCAAAATTAAGAATCTGAATGGGTCTATCAATGCCCATGCTACGTCAATCTTTAAACACCCAAATGTTGCAAAACACTTATCCTACCTCCATGACAAATATGTTGTTGTCCCCGCAGATAAAGCCCCAAATAACATCGTTTTTGTATGTAAAACTCATTACATTAACTGCTTGATAAACGAATTAGGTATTGACAATTCACTTGGAAACTCAACATATACCCTCACGACACTTACCAAAGAGGAAATCCTGGATAATCATAGGTCTGTTCTGTGTTCCTTTGGAATTTTAACCAAAGATGAAGAACTGGATCTGCCATCACTGTATTGGATACCTAAACTACATAAGTGTCCTTACAATCAACGGTATATTGCTGGGTCTTCCAAGTGCTCCACGAAACCTCTTTCTAAATTATTAACATCTATTTTATCAGCAATCAAAGACGGGCTTCAAAGTTATTGTGAAACTGCCTATTCTAGAGGGGGCGTGAATCAGATGTGGATACTTAAAAAGTCCAAAGATCTTTTAGAGTACATACAATTTAACTCTCTTTCATCTTGTAACAGTATTAAAACATTTGACTTTTCTACTCTGTACACTAGTATTCCACATTCCAAACTAAAAGACAAATTGAAAGAGTTGGTATTGCTTTGCTTCGTAAAAAAGAATGGCCAACGTAGATACAAGTATCTTGTCTTAGTGAGGGACAAATTCTATTTTGTAAAGGATCACTCTGATTCGAACAAAAAATTCTCTGAAACTGATATTATCAAGATGCTTGATTTCTTGATTGACAACATATTTGTTACGTTCGGAGGACGTGTTTTTCAACAGACTGTCGGCATTCCAATGGGAACAAACTGTGCCCCTCTACTTGCCGACTTGTTTCTTTATTATTATGAGGCTGACTTCATGCAGGAACTTCTTAAGAAGAAAGATAAGAAGTTAGCAATATCCTTTAACTCTACTTTTCGCTATATAGATGATGTTCTTTCACTAAATAATTCAAAATGTGGTGACTATGTGGAACGCATCTATCCAATCGAGCTAGAGATAAAGGATACTACAGATACAGTTAAGTCGGCCTCATATCTTGACTTACATCTAGAAATTGACAATGAGGGTCGGTTGAAAACAAAACTTTACGACAAAAGAGATGATTTAAGCTTTCCAATTGTGAACTTTCCATTTCTAAGTAGCAACATTCCAGTAGCACCTGCATACGGGGTATATATCTCCCAATTGATACGATATTCCCGTGCTTGCATTTCCTATCATGATTTTCTTGATAGAGGGTTGCTGCTCACAAAGAAGCTATTGAACCAAGAGTTCCAAATGGTGAAGTTGAAATCATCCCTTCGTAAATTTTACGGACGACATCACGAGTTGGTTGACCGTTATGGAATAACCGTTTCACAAATGATATCGGATATGTTCCTTACGTCGTAACGACAATCCCCTTCCTTTTCATGAATGTGACCTACCGAATTATACCGGATTTGTTATCACATAAGCAACACGACGGGTGCCGCATGTGGAGCAGGATCTGCTTACACTTCCGGAGCACCTGCGATCACCCCTAGTTTTTGGGTGGGGTTCGTGTTGTTTATTCTTTAGTTTTCTATGTTGTGTCGTGTGTGCTGTTGTTTGTTTGTCTTTTTCATTTTTAGCCATGGCGTTGTCAGTTTGTTTTAGATTTATGAGTATGACTGTCCCTTTGGTATCTTTCGTCCCTCTTTTATAGCACTCATCATCATTCCCTGGGGCATGACACAGATGATAACGCGTTCGAACTGTTTTCTGGCCTGAAATCATTCTTAATAATTTCATGCTAAAATCCAAATTTACTCATTACATAATTAACATAAAACATAATTCTACGTAGATTTTCCAGTTAACAAAGGAGTAGGTCCGATAAGGACCGATTTTGGCCTCAAATTTCAGCTTCATCTGACGAAAGATTTTGAACACTTTTTAAACACTTAAGTGTCTATTTCATGTGATTCAATTAGTGCATGTGAAAGATTTTAACTGATTAATTCATTAAAAACGATCCGATTCAAACTCTTATATGAAAAATCTACCAAATATGTCGAAAAACGTCACTTTTCAGATGTTTTTTTTGTCAAAAATGAATGTGGCCGCTTCCGTGTTCATCCTCAATCTTTATATATGTTATGTATTATCATCAAATACAACTTACATTTTCATATTAAGGATGAACACGAATGCTGCCACTTTCGTTTTACACGAAAACCGTCTAAAACTTAACTAAAATGCTAGAATTGTGAAGATTTCAGTAATTTAGCATGACTTAATGGTGCTAGTACCCGATATTTGTGCATTGTATTGTCAAAAACAGCCCATATTTATGTAGCAGAAGCATCTACCGTCCAATAAATAACTAAAAGTTTACATTTTAACAATTTTGTAAAACTGCTTTATTTTGGAACCAAAAAGGGGTCTTACTGGACCTACTCCTTTCGGCATCTTTTTTATTTGTTTTTGGGATACGATTGCTTTCAAGCAATCTGTAGACTTATACCATTGACTCAGGGCCATGCCCTCACGCCAACCGTTTTATTCTAAAAATTAAGGAACATCTCAGATTCTAATGATTGCCTTGCTTTAAAAGGTAAAAACATACAAAAGGATTGAACTTAAACAACTTTCCTGTAATGTTCTTCTCATAATCTTCATGTTTGATATTTCCCTTGACTTATATGCGTGTTTTTAACAACACGGAAAATCAGAATAAAGCAGTATTTATATTTAGTCTTTTTATAAATTTAGAAACACGTGGGAGGGAATTCCCCAGTTTTCCTCAGTTCTCTGAATTCCAATAAATCTATTTCTGTCATATAAGAACTGAAATGGAGTTTTTCTTATATGTCACCGTTATGAAACTTATATTTGATATTGTACGCGCATAAAGAAATGGAGAACCATCTAGGTCGTTTAATAATCATTAATAAACGTTTTTGTTCCAAATCGCAAGTCAAGGGTTTGTTTTTGTAGCTATGCGCATGCGTATAGTTTTCTTGACTTCATGGGGTATCAGATTAAATGGTTTCTCTGGATTCCCCACTCCATTGATTAATTTGAAACTCATTGGATCCTTTCTATGTCTGTCTGCTATTGAGGGTTATTGTTTTTGCATAATTTTAAATCATATGCATCTTTTTAATTAAAATAAATGTAGTCCACATCGTAAAGGTGTTACTTTAACACTCCTTTAGCCGGAATGGAGTCTTCCATATTATCGTTTCGAGTTGTCTCCCTTCCGTAAGTAACTTCCGTAAAAATCAAAATACGAGAAAAATTAACTCGTTAGATTACGATAAACGTCGTATTATATTAAAATCGATCGCAATTTAAACAGAGAAGTGTGTACGGAAAAGAGTCATGCCCGCTGACCCAAAGAAAATTAGATATTTAAAGAGTTAGAAATGAGGTTCCTCCTAGGATTAATGGTGATAAGATACGAAGTGAAATACTTTCTCTCACTCTCAGTGACTGCTGTGGAAAATAAACTTGGAATTGATAGTACAAAAATAAAACCCAATAAGTACATTGCTCATACACTTGTATACGGGATTTGCTATTTTTAAAGTTGAGTAACTATTCAGATTAAGAAAATTATATTTAACATGACTGTGCAGTTGAATTAGTTTTGAAATAATGCTATCCAGCTATACCAGGGCTGCTAAATATGCACGAGACTCACGCATAATCATGCTTTTTTGCGGCATTATCTCTCGATCTATTGTTTTTTTCTTTGATCTTTTCAATTTTGACCAAATTTCACGCATTAGCTTTATGAAAAGTTGTCAGAACTGCTATATACATGTGTCAATGAAAACAATACACCTTATCGCTATTTGTCCGCCATTACTGGATATCGCACAGGTTCCCTTAAAATTTTGACGTCATAGAACAACATATCTGACGCCACAATTAGTGAGAGATATTAGCAAGCAAAATTACCACAAAGCATCATTATTATATACTTTTTAAGAATTAACTGCTGGCCATTAAAAAAATGATTTTTTTTCAAGATGGCCACGGCCATTTTCTAAAATGGCTGTTTTCTTTAGTTTGAAAATACTGATTTTTCTGGAAAAAATTTCTTTGAACTTCTTTATCATGTTTTTAGTGAAAACCAATTACCAGGTTTGGTGGATTCATTCCTTACATCACATATTTATAAAAAAAAGAATATTTGACATAGCCAGTATTTGCGCATGCGCTAAAATGTAACAAATTTCTTTCAAAAACATTTGAACTATTTACTATATATTTAGTGTTTTTGGATTTCTAATAATATTATGAATTAGTTTAATAACATTTTTCAAGGTTATGATACACATGTATTTACCACTTTTGCGCATGTGCAAACTATTTATAGACATCAAGAGCGATTTGTATGCACTACCAGGCAATTCTCAGGTATTCGATGCTTAAGGCGAAAATGTGGTTAATCCCGGAAAAAACATCAATTGTAATTGCAGATCAGCCACTTTTTGAAATTCAGTAGGAATGGCCTGATTTGTACGGAAAAAATAAGTGTATCGTCATGTTTCGTGAATTGCATATTGCAATGACTTGTTCTAAATCTCTGGGTGATATATTTCATGATAGGGGATGGACATGTTGTCTTACTGAAGCCAATATTGCAACACCAAGAACGGAAGATTCTTTTTATGAATGTTCAAATGTATCTAGAACTAGACAGGTCCATCAGACAACCGCATGTAGTTTGCTTGAATTGTTGATTTCAGATTATGAAAGCTAAACTCAGAATATATAATTATGTCATGACTCTGTGGCGTTGAGTGATTTAAAAGACTGGTGTAAGGAAACAGAGTCATCTCGACCACAGTTTTATTCCTTGCGTTCAATTATAAATTAAGAACTTCTTTTGATTTTGGTATTATGTTCATTATGTGTGAAATTTCGTACTTTTCAAACAGTCCATATAAAGCATGATAGCATATTGTTTTAGGATTTGATCATGTGAATTATGCTCGATCGTTACCGACCCGTCTCCGAAATATGACTTCCCTTCCAGAACATCGCCCACAGGTGGCGATGGAAAATGATAATTTCACTGTACGTAAGACCAGCAAATTTCTTTCTTATTACACAATTGATCAGCAACAAAAACAGAATAATGAAATTATGAAGGGCGATGTTGGTGCCATATGATTAACCAAAGATTACGTTTAGACAAATGGATGGTAGCTGGACCAGGATTCAGTATACTAGAATATGAATTTAAAAGATCTAGTGGTTTGGGTCATTCTACAACAGTCGAACGACATAATGAAGACTATGAAAACACAAAAAGATTATTTTAAACAGCTTTAAAGGATTTGTAAAGTGATGAACGAGTCTGGAAATTTATTTCTAGAAGAGTCGACAGATTTGTAAAAAAAAAAATACTCCATTTAGGAAATTGTTGATTCGGAAACAGATAAGATATGTAAATAAACCCCAAGATATTGGTCCAAACAATACGAAGATCTTTTGAAGTAAATGCAAAACGTCTTTGTCAAAAACAAGGCTAAAGACCCTTTAAAGTGATTGCGATATCTTTTCTAGACTTTTCATTTCTTGTCACAGTAGACAGTTTTACTTGGAATATTTCTTTATCCATAAAAACTAAACTGCTCCTCCGTCTTTATCTCAGGATGTCACTTGAAATAGTGGTATTAAATCGCTGCAAATGGGTTTACTTGAAACATTCTGTGATTTGCTGATCCAAATTCGGACGCATTTGAATTTATCGTTAGTGGGGTAGAAATGGTTAATTCCAGGTCACAAAGTTGGGCAAAAATTTTGATGATTATACTAATGATGTCATACTGCCTTATATAAATATTCAAAAGTAGACATTGTATTTGATGTTTACTAAAGGTTCTTGTGGCAGATGGAAAGGTGTTGGTTCTGGTAGAACACCAAGGGTTTGTAGTAGTTTTCTCTGTGAAGATGACAACGAAACGAAATTGTTCAAGTTTCTTGCTGACAAAATTGCTTCTTGAGAGACTAATACAAATGTGTATGTTACTCATGGTGAAAATATTCTTTGCAGTTTCAATAAGGATACTTCCTGTTTATCCCCTTGTAATCATGAAGAAGCAGATACACGAATGTTTGTCCATGTTCGGCATGATTATGAAAAGTGTTGTAAAATGTAATTTTAAGTAGTACTGACACAGATGAAATAATATCAATAATTGCAGCAATCGGAAAATTAGGTAGAACAAATTGTGGATAGGTTATGGAAGGAATAACGACTTTTGATGGCTTCCTGTACGTGACATGTCAAATGCGTTTAGTCCTTGTGTGTTTGCTCTTCCTTTCGCCCATGCATTCAGTGGATGTTGCACTTTGTCGAATTGTCGTGAGAAAGGGAAGATGTCAGCTTAGCTAACAATGGAAGTTTTTCCAGATGTAAAGGACGGTTTTATTTTGGCTTAAGTATGAAGCGAGGCACGATGTGAATTGTTTGCCAGGAGGCAGCGGCATTGTGATGCAATTCCGCCTTCTAGGGGTTCTTTTCCAGAGCACATCTAAAGAGAAGTATATCAAGGAGGAGTTGTTTGGGCTCAGCCTGATTCATGTATTCGACAGGTACATGTACCTAGTCATAAACGTTGTGATTGGATGAAAGAAAGAATCAATGACATTTGGAAACAAAAATGAACTTCTTTGACTGCCGTTGCATCCTCGTGTCAGGATATTTTGAAATGCGGAGGCGAAAATCCAGCTGTGTTGGTAACTGTAGATGCTACCATTCTGGCCTTCCTTGTACGGGTTGTTGTATAGGCAACTATCAGATAATTATAAGATAAGCAACCTGTCTTTCTAACCAAACTAGGCATTTAAAATTAACAAAGAGTGTTATCACTTGTGAAGTTGATGGAAATTATAAAAATATTTCTACATATTTTTCGCCATTTTTTTTACCGGAAGTCACTATTTTTTTCATTTATGTGTTATTTTGTCGTACTTAGGAACTGTTTTTAACGTTTTATCATAACTTACATTGGATTATACCTATAATACATCTTTCAAGGATTTACATCCCTTGTGAAGTTGCTTGAAAGTATAAAAATTGATTTTTTTACTTGTTTGCCGGCAATTTGAAACCGGAAGTCACCTTTAGTTTCATTAATGTGTTTCTAGTCGTAATTTAGGAACTGTCATTTACTTTTTTTTTATCAAACTTAACATTGGACATTACATCTAACACACCTATCAAAGGATTAACGAATTTGCCAATTTGTAATGACGCTATTTCCCAAATGTGTGGGGGCCTTTTTGAAAAAATGATTTTTTTTTCTGGCCAGCAGCGGATTTTTTTTAAGTATCATTTAGTCAACCTTTATACCAAATTTCATGCTTGTATCACGATTTGCACAATTATGTCCATAATATCTCCCACTAAATGTAAAAGTGATTGTTGAATGCGTCAAAAGTTCAAGGGGCCGGGTCAGCCGGGATTAGCGATAAGGTGTATGGCAATCGTATCCCTCAGAGCATTCTGCTCTTTGATTAGATTGTATTGTAAGTGTTGCATTTTTTCCCGAAGTAATTCTTCATACAGTATAGCATGTTATTTTTGCGGGATGTACATTTTCACTTATTTTCGCGGATAGAACAAAATTGCCAAAATAAATTACACCATATTAAAAGTGCACATGCAAAGGTATTGATAAAAGTTTTGAATTCGCCAAAACAATAACAGCCAAAATATTACGTATACCTTATTCAATGAAAATCGCGAAATTTTACACCCGCGAAAATTACCCGCTATACGGTATTATGTTTACCTTTTCATTTGAACAGTTGAACCAAATTTCTTTCTTAACTAAGTTCGTGTGTCAGTTTTTGATCCGTTGATGATAGTCGATAACTCATTTATTGACGTCTCTTTTACGATCTACATTCGAGACAGCACCTTTGCAAATACTTTCGTTATCATTTGTTGTGAGGAGTTAACCAGTAGAATGCATACTAACTTAAAATTTTCCTCACAAGATCCTGAACAAAAGTATAAATCGTCATTTACAGTATGTATACGACTTCGTTTTTCTTATATCTTTTATTCAAAAATTATTAATTTCCTTTACTTTCATTTTTAAAACTTTGCAATGAAACAATCATTTCATCACACTTGAATGAGCGACATAACAGAACAAATCACCCTTCCGGAGCATCTAAGATTGCATCCGGTATTTTGTGAGGTTCGTATTGCTCAGTCTTCAATTTTCAATGTTGTGTTTTGTATACTCTTATTTGGCTTTATTCTTTTTTGTTCCTATAGTGTTTGATACTTTAAGACCCACCATTTTTTCATAAAATGCCCTGTACCAAGTAAAAAAAAAGGCCATTGTTACATTATAGTTCGTTTCTGTGTGTGTTACATTTTGATGTTGTGTTTCTGTTGTGTCGTATAGTTCTCTTATATTTGATACGTTTCCCTCAGTTTTAGTTTGTAACCCGGATTTGTTTTTTCTCTATTGATTTGTGAATTCCGAACAGCGGTAAACTACTGTTGCCTTTATTTATGTTCGACTTATGAGATTGAACGCCCCTTTGCTATCTTTGGCCCCTCTAAAACGAACAGCGGTATACTACTGTTGCCTTTATTTATGTTCGACTTATGACATTGAATGCCCCTTTGCTATCTTTAGCCTCTCTTTTACTGTAAGTAAACTACTGTTGCCTTTATTTATGTTCGACTTATGAGATTGAATGCCCCTTTGCTATCTTTTGCCTCTCTTTGACAGTAAGTTTACTACTGTTGCCTTTATTTATGTTCGTCTTATGAGATTAAATGCCCCTTTGCTATCTTTGGCCTCTCTTTTACAGTAAGTAAACTACTGTTGCCTTTATTTATGTTCGACTTATGAGATTGAATGCCCCTTTGCTATCTTTGGCCTCTCTTTTACAGTAATTAAACTACTGTTGCTTTTATTTATGTTCGACTTATGAGATTGAATGCCCCTTTGCTATCTTTAGCCTCTCTTTAACAGTAAGTATACTAATGTTGTCTTTATTTATGTTCGACTTATGAGATTGAATGCCCCTTTACTATCTTTTGCCTCTCTTTTACAGTAAGTAAACTACTGTTGCCTTTATTTATGTTCGACTTATGAGATTGAATGGCCCTTTGCTATCTTTAGCCTCTCTTTTACAGTAAGTAAACTACTGTTGCCTTTATTTATGTTCGACTTATGAGATTGAATGCCCCTTTGCTATCTTTTGCCTCTCTAAAACGAACTGTATTTACTTCTCAATATATGATAAAAATAAAAGATATTTGATTAACTTCACACGATATCGGAATATTTTTACAAGAATGAATACAATAACGACTCACAATGTATGCAGACATCACTAATGAATCCACACTCGGTCCAAATTACATGAGTCCTAGACATGACAACTATAGATGTCACTTTGTGGTTGATGTAAAATATACTATCGTTCTTTTGTGCATTTTTCCTTTGATATTTTTTGTGATATTTTTTTATATCATGCTACTTGCTTGAGATGGAAAATTATCGCTAGAAACTAAAGAGGCACATGACGTTGCTAATGAAATTGACATAAAATTGACAACGTCCTCATAGGTAAAATAGCGATAAACAGATTAGCATTGGTTATATCAACGGCTTTTCTCGCTTTCGCCGTATACGTACCGACTCAAGCGAGAAAATCAATCTCGTTGAGATGATCAACGATAATCTATAAAAATAATTCGATACTAAGTTAATTTATTCTTTTCAAAATGTGTTATATTTTATCAAAGTTTGTATTGATATTTTTGAAACATTTTGTAAATTGATGGCAAATTTCGCTTTCCCTAATATGCTACAGTTTTCATTTTCTGTTTCTGATTTCAAATAATTGTAATAATTAAAATTGAGAAAGCATGAACAAAATGATATTAAACAATTCATCTAATTTGATGATTTGACAATTTCTTCAATCAAATAATTCATAATTTATTATAAACGTTGAATTCAATAGTGCTTGTTCATTTATTTGCAATGTGTTACATAGACTTTATTTGCAATATGTACATAAATTTTCATACGTAATAGGTTACATATTTTTTCTATTTTCTTATGATTATTCATACGTAGTTTTATATTAGTACGAACCGCTCCTTCTCAGAAAAAGAAATTCGTAAAAACATTTGCCTTGTTCAACCACTGATACGACAGTAAGCATGTGTTACATCCTCGGACCACGCACACACTAGCGTGATATTAAACATATACCATCCCTTCCAACGTGTTATTTCATTAACAAAGCCTCTCTTCAAGTGTTCGGTTGTGTGATCAGTTTTTCCAGTTGTGGTCGTATTGTCAACCATTTAACATGTAAGTAACTTTATACATTTACCTATCTTAACTTATCTTTTATAGCACTCATCATCATTCCCTGCGACATGACACAGATGATAACGCGTTCGATCTGTTTTCTGGCCTGAAATCATTCTTAAAAGAGGGACGAAAGATACCAAAGGGACAGTCAAACTCATAAATCTAAAACAAACTGACAACGCCATGGCTGAAAAAGACAAACAAACAACAGCACACACGACACAACATAGAAAAATAAAGAATAAACAACACGAACCCCACCAAAAAACTAGGGGTGATCTCAGGTGCTCCGGAAGGGTAAGCAGATCCTGCTCCACATGCGGCACCCGTCGTGTTGCTTATGTGATAACAAATCCGGTAAATAGTCTAATTCGGTAGGTCACATTCAGGTAAGGAACATATCCGATATCATTTGTGAAACGGTTATTCCATAACGGTCAACCAACTCGTGATGGCGTCCGTAAAATTTACGAAGGGATGATTTCAACTTCACCATTTGGGACTCTTGGTTTAATAGCTTCTTTGTGAGCAGCAACCCTCTATCAAGAAAATCATGATAGGAAATGCAAGCACGGGAATATCGTAACAATTGGGAGATATATACCCCGTATGCAGGTGCTGCTGGAATGTTGCTACTTAGAAATGGAAAGTTCACAATTGGAAAGCTTAAATCATCTCTTTTGTCGTAAAATTTTGTTTTCAACCGACCCTCATTGTCAATTTCTAGATGTAAGTCAAGATATGAGGCCGACTTAACTGTATGTGTAGTATCCTTTATCTCTAGTTCGATTGGATAGATGCGTTCCACATAGTCACCACATTTTGAATTATTTAGTGAAAGAACATCATCTATATAGCGAAAAGTAGAGTTAAAGGATAGTGCTAACTTCTTATCTTTCTTCCTAAGAAGTTCCTGCATGAAGTCAGCCTCATAATAATAAAGAACCAAGTCGGAAAGTAGAGGGGCACAGTTTGTTCCCATTGGAATGCCGACAGTCTGTTGAAAAACACTTCCTCCGAACGTAACAAATATGTTGTCAATCAAGAAATCAAGCATCTTGATAATATCAGTTTCAGAGAATTTTTTGTTCGAATCAGAGTGATCCTTTACAAAGTAGGATTTATCCCTCCCTAAGACAAGATACTTGTATCTACGTTGGCCATTCTTTTTTACGAAGCAAAGCAATACCAACTCTTTCAATTTGTCTTTTAGTTTGGAATGTGGAATACTAGTGTACAGAGTAGAAAAGTCAAATGTTTTAATACTGTTACAAGATGAAAGAGAGTTAGATTGTATGTACTCTGTAAGATCTTTGGACTTTTTAAGTATCCACATCTGATTCACGCCCCCTCTAGAATAGGCAGTTTCACAATAACTTTGAAGCCCGTCTTTGATTGCTGATAAAATAGATGTTAATAATTTAGAAAGAGGTTTCGTGGAGCACTTGGAAGACCCAGCAATATACCGTTGTTTGTAAGGACACTTATGTAGTTTAGGTATCCAATACAGTGATGGCAGATCCAGTTCTTCATCTTTGGTTGAAATTCCAAAGGAACACAGAACAGACCTATGATTATCCAGGATTTCCTCTTTGGGAAGTGTCGTGAGGGTATATGTTGAGTTTCCAAGTGAATTGTTAATACCTAATTCGTTTATCAAGCAGTTAATGTAATGAGTTTTACATACAAAAACGATGTTATTTGGGGCTTTATCTGCGGGGACAACAACATATTTGTCATGGAGGTAGGATAGGTGTTTTGCAACATTTGGGTCTTCAAAGATTGACGTAGCATGGGCATTGATAGACCCATTCAGTTTCTTTATTCTGATTTGTATCAACGACCTCACTGCCTTCATCCATTCGGAAAGAGTGTCTACGTCTTCCCTCTCGCGCTTAGCCCATTGCCTGGCATAATCCTCAACTGAATCCATCAAAACTTCAAAGTTGAATTTCCAATTGATGGATTTAGGCTCACGATATTTCGGACTTGTCGATAACACATTTCGTAGAGAAGTGTTATTAACAATGTTGAGGTCACCGGTAATAACGTGGCCAGCGGGATTATATGTGAATTGGGAACTAGCACAAGTGCAATCGGGAGGTTTAGACTTGAAGTCGTCAATATCGAGATCCTGCAAAACGTGTTTGTAATTGAAAATTTTAGTTGCAATAGGTTTGGTATAGGTATAAGAAATGATTGGTACAGACTGGTTTTTGAAATAAGGAGTTATTTTCGATTGAACTAATTTATGATGAAGGATATTGCCTAAGTTGACGCCATCGATACCTTTGTTGTCAAAGGAAAGATTAAGGAAAGATCTTTTCTCTTTTTTTATCTTTGCCAATGCGGACTGGCTTGAAAAGTCTGTGACTTGCAATATCCGAAATTATAACTGTAATTTTGTATAGGTTTGAATGAGGGTTTGTAACAGTGGATTCCAAACATAAATTGAACAGAGAATGAAGTTTTGAAAGGGGTAATGAATAAAGTTTCGAGCGAATGTGATGAATACCTAACGGCTTTTGTATAAATTGCAGCAATTCATTAATAGATACATCATGCAGAGAAGGTGATGTATTTTATTTCATGCTAAAATCCAAATTTACTCATTACATAATTAACATAAAACATAATTCTACGTAGATTTTCCAATTTATCAAAGGAGTAGGTCCGATAAGGACCGATTTTGGCCTCTAACTTCAGGTTCATCTGACGAAAGATTTTGACCACTTTTTAAATACTTAAGTGTCTATTTCATTTGATTCAATTAGTGTATGTGAAAGATTTTAACTGATTTAGTCATTAAAAACGATCCGTTTCAAGCTCAAATATGAAAAATCTACCAAATATGCCGACAAATGTCAATTTTCAGATGTTTTTTTTGTCAAAAATGAATGTGGCCGCATCCGTGTTCATCCTCAATCTTTATATGTTATGTATTATCATCAAATACAACTTTCATTTCAATACTAAGGATGCACACGAATGCGGCCACTTTCGTTTTACACGAAAACCGTCTAAAATTTAACTTAAATGCTAGAATTGTGAAGATTTCAGTAATTTAGCATGACTTAATGGTGCTAGTACCTGATATATGTGCATTCTGTTGTCAATAACAGCCCATATTTATGTAGCAGAAGCATTCTACCGTCCAATAAATAACTAAAAAATTACATTTAAACAATTTTGTAAAACTGCTTTATTTTGGGACCAAAAAGGGGTCTTACTGGACCTACTCCTTTCGGCATCTTTTTTATATGTTTTTGGGATACGATTGCTTTCAAGCAATCTGTAGACTTATACCATGGACTCAGGGCTATGCCCTCACGGCAACCGTTTTATTCTAAACATTAAGAAACATCTCAGATTCTAATGATTGCCTTGCTTTAAAAAGTAAAAACATACAAAAGGATTGAACTTAAACAACTTTCCTGTAATGTTCTTCTCATAATCTTCATGTTTGATATTTCCCTTGATTTATATGCGTGTTTTTAACAACACGGAAAATCAGAATTAAGCAGTATTTATATTTAGTGTTTTTATAAATTTAGAAACACGTCGGAGGGAATTCCCCAGTTTTGATAAAATGCGAGAGTTCTCTGAATTCCAATCAATCTATTTCTATCATATAAGAACTGAAATGGAGTTTTTCTTATATGTCACCGTTATGAAACTTATATTTGATATTGTACGCGTATAAAGAAATGGAGAACCATCTAGGTCGTTTAATTATCATTTAGTAAACGTTTTTGTCCCAATCACAAGTCAAGGGTTTGTTTATGTAATTATGCGCATGCGTATAGTTTTCCTGACTTCAAGGGGTA
This sequence comes from Mytilus edulis, assembly GCF_963676685.1. NCBI lineage: Eukaryota > Metazoa > Mollusca > Bivalvia > Mytilida > Mytilidae > Mytilus > Mytilus edulis. Next base: position 49,156 of record NW_027266915.1, on the reverse strand, counting down.
TCAGATTGAATGGTTGCTCTGGATTCCCCACTCCATTGATAAGTTTGAAACTCATAGGATCCTTTCTATGTCTGTCTGCAATAGAGGGTTATTGTTGTTGCATAATTTTAAATCATATGCATCTTTTTAATTAAAATAAATGTAGTCCACATCTTAAAGGTGTAACTTTAACACCCCTTCAGCCGGAATGGAGTTTTCCATATCATCGTTTCGAGTTGTCTCCCTTCCGTAAGTAACTTCCGTCAAAATCAAAATACGAGAAAAATTAACTCGTTAGATTACGATAAACGTCGTATTATATTAATTTAAACAGAGAAGTGTGTACAAAAAGGAGTCATGCCCACTGACCCAAAGAAAATTAAATATTTAAAGAGTTGGAAATGAGGTTCCTCCTAGGATTAATGGTGATAAGATACGAAGTGAAATACCTTCTCTCACTCTCAGTGACTGCTGTGGAAAATAAACTTGGAATTTATAGTACAAAAATAAACACAATAAGTACATTGCTCATACACTTGTATACGGAATTGGCTATTTTTAAAGTTGAGTAACTATTCAGATTACTAAAATTACATTTAACATGACTGGCAGTTGAAATAGTTTTGAACATAATACTATCCAGCTACACCAGGGCTGCTAAAAATGCATGAGACTCACGCCTGTTCATGCTTTTTTGCGGCATTATCTCTCGATCTATTGTTGTTTTCTTTGATCTTTTCAATTTTGGCCAAATCTCACGCATTAGCTTTATGAAAAGTTGGCAGAACTGCTATGTACATGTGTCAATGAAAACAATACACCTTATCGCTATTTGTCCCTCATAACTGGATATCGCACAGGTTCCCGTAAAATTTTGACGTCATAGAACAACATATCTGACGCCACAATGTAAAAGTGATTGTTGTATGCGTCAAAAGTTCAAGGGGCCGGGTCAGCCGGGATTAGCGATAAGGTGTATGGCAATCGTATCCCTCAGAGCATTCTGCTCTTTGATTATATTGTATTCTAAGTGTTGCATTTTTTCCCGAAGTCATTCTTCATACAGTATAGCATGTTATTTTCGCGGGATGTACATTTTCACTTATTTTCGCGGATAGAACAAAATTGCCAAAATAAATTACACCATATTAAAGTGCATATGCAAAGGTATTTATAAAAGTTTTGAATTCGCCAAAACAATAACCGCCAAAATATTTCGTATACCTTATTCAATGGAAATCGCGAAATTTTACACCCACGAAAATAACCCGCTATACGGTATTATATTTACATTTTCATTTGAACAGTTGAACCAAATTTCTTTCTTAACTAAGTTCGTGTGTCAGTTTTTGATCCGTTGATGATAGTCGATAACTCATTTATTGACGTCTCTTTTACAATCTACACTCGAGACAGCACCTTTGCAAATACATTCGTTATCATTTGTTGTGAGGAGTTAACCAGTAGAATGCATACTAAAAATTTTCCTCACAAGATCCTGAACAAAAGTATAAATCGTCATTTACAGTATGTATACGACTTCGTTTTTCTTATATCTTTTATTCAAAAATGATTAATTTCCTTTACTTTCATTTTTAAAACTTTGCAATGAAACAATCACTTCATCACACTTGAATGAGCGACATAACAGAACAAATCACCCATCCGGAGCATCTAAGACTGCATCCGGTGTTTTGTGAGGTTCGTATTGGTCAGTCTTCAATTTTCAATGTTGTGTTTTGTATACTCTTATTTGGCTTTACGTCTTTTTCTTTTTTTTGTTTTTTGTTCTTATAGTGTTTGATAGTTTAAGACCCACCATTTTTTCATAAAATGCCCTGTACCAAGTCAGGAAAAAGGCCATTGTTACATTATAGTTCGTTTCTCTGTGTGTTACATTTTGGTGTTGTGTTTCTGTTGTGTCGTATAGTTCTCTTATATGTGATACGTTTTCCTCAGTTTTAGTTTGTAACCCGGATTTGTTTTTTCTCTATTGATTTGTGAATTTCGAACAGCGGTATACTACTGTTGCCTTTATTTATGTTTGACTTATGAGATTGAATGCCCCTTTGCTATCTTTTGCCTCTCTTTTACAGTAAGTATACTACTGTTGCCTTTATTTATGTTCGACTTATGAGATTGAATGCCCCTTTGCTATCTTTTGCCTCTCTTTTACAGTAAGTATACTACTGTTGCCTTTATTTATGTTCGACTTATGAGATTGAATGCCCCTTTGCTATCTTTAGCCTATCTATTACAGTAAGTAAACTACTGTTGCCTTTATTTATGTTCCACTTATGAGATTGAATGCCCCTTTGCTATCTTTTGCCTCTCTTTTACAGTAAGTATACTACTGTTGCCTTTATTTATGTTCGACTTATGAGATTGAATGCCCCTTTGCTATTTTTTGCCTCTCTTTTACATTAAGTAAACTACTGTTGCCTTTATTTCTGTTCGACTTATGAGATTGAATGCCCCTTTGCTATCTTTTGCCTCTCTTTTACATTAAGCAAACTACTGTTGCCTTTATTTCTGTTCGAATTATGAGATCGAATGCCCCTTTGCTATCTTTTGACTCTTTTTTTCAGTAAGTAAACTAATGTTGCCGTTATGTATGTTCGACTTATGAGATTGAATGCCCCTTTGCTATCTTTTGCCTCTCTAAAACGAACTGTATTTACTACTAAATATATGATAAAAATAAAAGATATTTGATTAACTTCACACGATATCGGAATAGTTTTACAAGAATTAATACTAGAATTAATACAATAACGACTCACAATGTATGCAGACATCACTAATGAATCCACACTCGGTCCAAATTACATGAGTCCTAGACATGACAACTATAGATGTCAATTTGTGGTTGATGTAAAATATATTATCGTTCCTTTGTGCATTTTTCCTTTGATATTTTTTTGTGATATTTTTTTATATCATGCTACTTGTTTGGGATGGAAAATTATCGCTATAAACTAAGGAGGCATGTAGCGATTCTAATGAAATTGACTTGAAATTGACAACGTCGTCAAAGGTAAAATAGAGATAAACAGCACTACAAACTGCTCAGAGTCTGAATTGACCAGTTTTTGTGCTCGACCAGTAAAATCGAGCACACATTTTACTCGACTAGTCTCGATATTGTCAAGACTGTACTTAACTGTACTTAAGTGTACTCGACTAGGTCTCGACTTTACTTAATAAGTCTGATTCAGTACTTGATGATCTTTTTGTAGTCTGAAATAATCTTGACCATGGCTCGACCTGTCTCGACCTGTCTTGACTAGTCTCGACCTGTCTCGACTAGTCTCGACTCAGTCTCAACCAGTCTCGACCTGTCTCAACTAGTCTTGACCTTCAAATTTAGTTTTGACTGGTGTAAATCAGCCCATCTAACTAAATTACATATTGATCTTACACAATTCAAGCTTATTATTTAGGTAGTTTGATTTATTGCTGTGAAATGAAAGAATTTAATTTTACAATATGTCAAAATCAAAATAAAAATTAATATATAAAAATTCAGATAGGCAACTTTTTAAAATCAACTTGGATTTTCATCAAACTATGCAGCTATCTTAGATATATATCAAGCTTACTGAATCCCATTTCATTTAGTTTTTTGTTGTATTGCTGTAAAATTTTAAAATTAAAGTAATCTTGGTAAAAAGAGCAAGGATTTGCAATTCGGACAAAATAGAGATATTACACTTTAAATTTTTGAATAACTTTTTCAAATCAACTTCTTCGATTTTCCTCAAGCTATGCAGCTATGTTAGATATATATTAAGCTTACTGAATCCCAGGTTATTTTGTTTCTTGTTGTATTGCTGTCAAATTTAAGAATTAAATTAATCTAGGTCAAAAAAGCTAGAATTTGCAGTTCGAATAAAATAGAGATAGTACACTTTAATTTTTTTTTATAACTTTTTAAATTCAACTTTAATTTTCATCAAACTATGCAGCTATCTTAGATATATATCAAGCTTACTGAATCCCCTGTCATTTAGTTTTTTGTTGTATTGCTGTAAAATGTAAGAATTAAAGTGATCTTGGTAAAACAAAAAAAGCTAGGATTTGCAATTTGGACAAAATAGAGATAGAACACTTTAATTTTTTTAATAACTTTTTCAAATCAACTTGGATTTTCATCAAACTATGCAGTTATCTTAGATAACTATCAAGCTTACTGAATCCCAGGTTATTTTGTTTCTTGTTGTATTGCTGTCAAATTTAAGAATTAATTTAATCTAGGTAAAAAAAAGCTAGATTTTGCAATTTTGACAAAATAGAGATAGTACACTTTAATTTTTTTCATAACTTTTTCAAATAAACTTTAGGTTTGGTGTATTTCTGTCAAATTTAAGAATTTAATTAATCTACATGTAGGTAAAAAAGCTACGATATAAGAAATATATCTTTCTTCATTTATAAATGATATTAAATTTTTGTTTTAACCAAAAAAAAAAAGGTGTCTTTTTTAAGATTTCATAACTTTTTCAAATCACCTTAAACAAAATAAACACCTTTTTTTTGGGTTAAAATCATGAACTTTCATGACAATCCTTGATAACCTTTTAAAAAAAGAAATGTGTTCAAAAGTTACAGTATAAATTTATTTTAATCAAATCTTAAAATATTTTTTTGTCAAATTTAATGACATGGCACTATACATGATTTAATTACATCAGTACACATGAGTTTTACAGGTAAAAAGAAAGCCCTACTTTTCTTAAACTCGTGTATTGCTTATCTAGTGAATTAAAAAAGCCTTACGATTGAGATTTAACAGGAAATTGCAACTTTGAATAAATGTTATTTAGAATTTAAATCTCTCTGGTAGATGTGATTTTTTTAATAAGTTTGCCCCAAGCAGAAGGTATTGCTTTATAAATCACCACAAATCAGAAGAACTATTTTAATAATTTCTTTAATGTTTCATCCCTTTTTGATATATTTATATAATATATATCAAAAGGAATAAAACATTAAAGAAATTATATAACTCTTTTATATATACTTTTTCCCAAATTATGAGGAAGGATATATTTCTAATATCGTAGCTTTTTGACCTAGATTAATTAAATTCTTAAATTTGACAGAAATAAACCAAACTAAATAACACCCTATGATTCAGTAAGATCAATATATTGCAAAGATAGTTGTAGAGTTTGGTAAAAATCTAAGTTGATTTGAAAAAGTTAGGAACAAAATTAAAGTGTACTATCTCTATTTTGTCCAAATTGCAAATCCTAGCTTTTTTTACCAAGAATACTTTAATTCTTAAATTTTACAGCAATACAACAAAAAACTTAATGAAATGGGATTCAGTAAGCTTGATATATATCTAAGATATCGGCATAGATTGATGAAAATCCAAGTTGATTTGAAAAAGTTTAAAAAAAAAATAAAGATGACTATCTGAATTTTTATATAAAAATTTTCATTTTGACATATTGTAAAATTAAATTCTTTCATTTCGCAGCAATAAATCAAACTACCTAATAAGCTTGAATTTTGTAAGATCAATATTTAATTTAGTTAGATGGGCTGATTTACACCAGTCAAAACTAAATTTGAAGGTCAAGACTAGTCGAGACAGGTCGAGACTGGTTGAGACTGAGTCGAGACTGGTTAAGACTGAGTCGGAACTAGTCGAGACAGGTCGAGACTAGTCAAGACAGGTCGAGACAGGTCGAGCCTTTGTCAAGACTATTTCAGACTACACAAAGATCATCAAGTACTGAATCAGACTAATTAAGTAAAGTCGAGACCTAGTCGAGTACACTTAAGTACAGTTAAGTACAGTCGAGACAATGTCGAGACTAGTTGAGTAAAATGTGTGCTCAATATTACTGGTCGAGCACAAAAACTGGTCAATTCAGACTCTGAGCAGTTTGTAGTGCAGATTAGCAATGGTCATATCAACGGCTTTTCTCGCTTTCGCCGTACCGACTCAAGCGAGATCATCTATAAAAAAAATTAAGTTTATTTATTCTTTTCAAAATATATATATTATGTTATCAAAGTTTGTATTGATATTATTGAATCATTTTGTAAATTGATGGCAAATCTCTCTTCCCCTAGTATGCTAGAGTTTTCATCTTCTGTTTCTGATTTCAAATAATTGTAATAATTAACATTGAGAAAGCATGAACAAAATGATATTAAACAATTCATCTAATTTGATGATTTGACAATTTATTTATTCAAATAATTCATAATTTATTATAAACGTTGAAATCAATAGTGCTTGTTCAAGCATTCATTTGCAATATGTTACATAGACTTTATTTGCAATATGTACATAAATTTGTATTCGCAATATGTTACATAATTTTTCTATTTTTTTTTATCTTTAGTCATACGTAGTTTTATATTAGTACGAACCGCTCCTTTTCAGAAAAAGAAATTTGTAAAAATATTTGCCTTGTTCAACCACTGAAACGACAGTAAGCATGTGTTACATCCTCGGACCACGCACACACTAGCGTGATATTAAACATATACCATCCCTTCCAACGTGTTATTTCATTCACAAAGCCTCTCTTCAAGTGTTCGGTTGTGTGATCAGTTTTTCCAGTTGTCGTCGTATAGTCAACTATTTAACATGTAAGTAACTTTATACATTTACCTATCTTAACTTATCTCTTATAGCACTCATCATCATTCCCGGCTACATGACACAGATGATAACGCGTTCGGTCTGTTTTCTGGCCTGAAATCAATCTTAATAATTTCATGCTAAAATCCAAATTTACTCATTACATAATTAACATAAAACATAATTCTACGTAGATTTTCCAATTTATCAAAGGAGTAGGTCCGATAAGGACCGATTTTGGCCTCTAACTTCAGGTTCATCTGACGAAAGATTTTGACCACTTTTTAAACACTTAAGTGTCTATTTCATTTGATTCAGTTAGTGTATGTGAAAGATTTTAACTGATTTAGTCATTAAAAACGATCCGATTCAAGCTCAAATATGAAAAATCTACCAAATATGATGAAAAATGTCACTTTTCAGATGTTTTTTGTCAAAAATAAATGTGGCCGCATCCGTGTTCATCCTCAATCTTTATATATGTTATGTATTATCATCAAATACAACTTACATTTCAATATTAAGCATGAACACGAATGCTGCCACTTTCGTTTTACACGAAAACCGTCTAAAATTTAACTGCAATGCTAGAATTGTGAAGATTTCAGTAATTTAGCATGACTTAATGGTGCTAGTACCCGATATATGTGCATTGTATTGTCAAAAACAGCCCACATTTATGAAGCAGAAGCATTCTATCGTCCAATAAATAACTAAAAGTTTACATTTTAACAATTTTGTAAAACTGCTTTATTTTGGGACCAAAAAGGGGTCTTACTGGACCTTCTCCTTTCTGCATCTTTTTTATATGTTTTTGGGATACGATTGCTTTCAAGCAATCTGTAGACTTATAACATTGACGCAGGGCCATGCCCTCATGTCAACCGTTTTATTCTAAACATTAAGGAACATCTCAGATTCTAATGATTGCCTTGCTTTAAAAGGTAAAAACATACAAAAGGATTGAACTTAAACAACTTTCCTGTAATGTTCTTCTCATAATCTTCATGTTTGATATTCCCCTTGACTTATATGCGTGTTTTTAACAACACGGAAAATCAGACTTAAGCAGTATTTATATTTAGTGTTTTTATAAATTAATTTAGAAACACGTCGGAGGGAATTCCCCAGTTTTGATAAAATGCGAGAGTTCTCTGAATTCCAATAAATCTATTTCTGTCATATAAGAACTGAAATGGAGTTTTTCTTATATGTCACCGTTGTGAAACTTATATTTGATATTGTACGCTCATAAAGAAATGGAGAACCATCTAGGTCGTTTAATTATCATTTAATAAACGTTGTTGTTCCAAATCACAAGTCAAGGGTGTGTTTATGTAATTATGTGCATTCCCCGATCCATTGATTGAAACTCATAGGATCCTTTCCATGTCTGTGTGCTATTAAGGGTTATTGTTATTGCATAATTTTAAATCATATGCATCTTTTTAATTAAAATAAATGTAGTCCACATCGTAAAGATGTAACTTTAACACCCCTTCAGCCGGAATGGAGTCTTCCATATTATCGTTTCGAGTTGTCTCCCTTCCGTAAGTAACTTCCGTCAAAATCAAAATACGAGAAAAATTAACTCGTTAGATTACGATAAACGTCGTATTATATTAAAAACGATCGCAATTTAAACAATGAAGTGTGTACGGAAAGGAGTCATGCCCACTGACCCAAAGAAAATTAAATATTTAATGAGTTAGAAATGAGGTTCCTCCTACGATTAATGGTGATAAGATACGAAGTGAAATACCTTCTCCCACTCTCAGTGACTGCTGTGGAAAATAAACTTGGAATTGATAGTACAAAAATAAAACCCATTAAGTACATTGCTCATCCACTTGTATACGGGATTGGCTATTCTTAAAGTTGAGTAACTATTCAGATTACGAAAATTACATTTTACATGACTGTGCAGTTGAATTAGTTTTGAAAATAATACTATCCAGCTGTACTAGGGCTGCCAAAAATGCATGAGACTCACGCATGATCATGCTTTTTTGCGGCATTATCTCTCGATCTATTGTTTTTTCTTTGATCTTTTCAATTTTGACCAAATATCACGCATTAGCTTTATGAAAAGTTGGCAGAAATTCTGTATACATGTGTCAATGAAAAAAATACACCTTATCGCTATTTGTCCGCCATTACTGGATATCGCACAGGTTCCCGTAAAATTTTGACGTCATAAAACAACATATCTGATGCCACAATGTAAAAGTGATTGTTGTATGCGTCAAAAGTTCAAGGGGCCGGGTCAGCCGGGATTAGCGATAAGGTGTATGGCAATCGTATCCCTCAGAGCATTCTGCTCTTTGATTAGATTGTATTGTAAGTGTTGCATTTTTTCCCGAAGAGAACAAAACTGCCAAAATAAATTACACCATATTAAAAGTGCACATGCAAAGGTATTGATAAAAGTTTTGAATTCGCCAAAACAATAAACGCCAAAATATTTCGTATACCTTACTCAAGGAAAATCGCGAAATCTTACACCCGCGAAAATAACCCGCTGTACGGTATTATATTTACCTTTTCATTTGAACAGTTGAACCAAATTTCTTTCTTAACTAAATTCGTGTGTCAGTTTTTGATCCGTTGATGATAGTCGATAACTCATTTATTGACGTCTCTTTTACGATCTACATTCAAGACAACACCTTTGCAAATACTTTCGTTATCATTTGTTGTTAGGAGTTAACCAGTAGAATGCATTAAAATTTTCCCCACAAGATCCTGGACAGAAGTATAAATCGTCATTTACAGTATGTATACGACTTCGTTTTTCTTATATCTTTTATTTAAAAATGATTAATTTCCTTTACTTTCATTTTTAAAACTTTGCAATGAAACAATCACTTCATCACATTTGAATGAGCGACATAACAGAACAAATCACCCTTCCGGAGCATCTAAGATTGCATCCGGTATTTTGTGAGGTTCGTATTGCTCAGTCTTCAATTTTCAATGTTGTGTTTTGTATACTCTTATTTGGCTTTACGTCTTTTTCTTTTTTTCTTTTTTGTTCCTATAGTGTTTGATAGTTTAAGACCCACCATTTTTTCATAAAATGCACTGTACCAAGTCAGGGAAAAGGCCATTGTTACATTATAGTTCGTTTCTGTGTGTGTTACATTTTGGTGTTTCTGTTGTGTCGTATAGTTCTCTTATATTTGATACGTTTCCCTCAGTTTAAGTTTGTAACCCGGATTTGTTTTTTATCTATTGATTTGTGAATTTCGAACAGCGGTATACTACTGTTGCCTTTATTTATGTTCGACTTATGAGATTTTATGCCCCTTTGCTATCTTTAGCCTTTCTTTTACAGTAAGTATACTACTGTTGCCTTTATTAATGGTCGACTTATGAGATTGAATGCCCCTTTGCTATCTTTTGCCTCTCTTGTACAGTAAGTATACTACTGTTGCCTTTATTTATGTTCGACTTATGAGATTGAATGCCTCTTTGCTATCTTTTGCCTCTCTTTTACAGTAAGTATACTACTGTTGCCTTTATTTATGTTCGACTTATGAGATTGAATGCCCCTTTGCTATCTTTTGCCTCTCTGTTACAGGAAATATACTACTGTTGCCTTTATTTATCTTCGACTTATGAGATTGAATACCCCTTTGCTCTCTTTTGCCTCTCTAAAATAAATTCTGTGTGTCCAAAATGATATCTTGATTTACCATCATCGAAAATTTTAATATCAGAAAGGTACAAAGTCATTGAAACTTTTGGTGCTTATATTCTAAAGGAAAATAAAAATAATAGCATAATAACTGTATCAACTTTTAATTGCTCATGTTATAGGACTGAGTTTATTTCTTGCATTTATTGCCCGAGGCAAAAAATTCTAGAAGTATCTTTTAACCAAATAACCAGTTTATCTGAATGGCTGTTTTAATTTTTTGTATAATTTATTGTCCTTATGTTCTAAGTTACGGACCTGCGTTTCAGCATATAGGTTGCAATTCTGTAAATACCGACAATGCAATTTCCCATAGGAACTCCTTTTACGGCTAAAACTATAACACTTTAACTATAAAGCTTTGAAAAATGTTTTATCTTAGAATGGAAAGTCCATATGCACTACTGTTTCTTAAGAATATAACCAATCCTCTATGTTCGTCTGTTTCATCATGACGGCGGATATATAGATTTGAGAAGAAGTGGTATGAGTGCCAATGTGACCTCTCCCCATCCAAGTGACCATTTGTAAAAGGTAAAACATATACAAGCACCCACCCATGTCCACTCTGTTATTTTGTATCCATCTGATGAGTTGAGCCTTTTTCAACTGATTTCTATAGTTAGTTTTTGTGTTGTACTGTTTCACCAATGTTCAAGGTCAGAAGGAGGGTTGGAAATGTGATAACATGATTAACCCAGTAACCTTCTGTTTGTATGTATTTTTTGTACATAAATTAGGCCGCTTTTTTCTCGTTTGAATTGTTTTACATTTGTCATTTTGTAGCCTTTCATAGTTGACTATACGGTTTGGGCCTTGCTCATTGTTGAAGGCCATACGGTGACAAATATTGGTTAATTTTTGTGTAATTTGGACTCTCGACATTTGTCATTTCGTGGCCTTTATAGATGACTATGCGGTTTTGGCTTTGGTCATTGTTGAAGGCCGTACGGTGACTTTTAGTTGTTAATTTTTGTGTCATTTGGTCTCTCGACATTTGTCATTTCGTGGTCTCTTATAGCTGACTATGCGGTTTGGGCTTTGATCATTGTTGAAGGTCTTACGGTGACAATTTTTTGTTAATTTTTGTGTCATATGGTCTCTTATTGAGAGTTGTCTCATTGGCAATCATACCATTTTTTTAAATGGATAGCGGGAGACAATTACCCTGTTGACGCACCTGGTCTCACTGCCTTTGGAAGAGCATTCGATCCACTCAGGGATTTTATAACTTATTTGTCTATTCGTAATCGAATTGCAATATTTAAACAAATGTAAATTACTGTCACCTTTATGTAAATTACCATAGAAACAATATTTTTTTCCAAATCTTTTTAATGTGTTTGAGCTTTTGATTTTGCCATTGCATTAGGGGCTTTTAATTTTGAATTTTCCTCGAAGATCCGTATTTTTGTGATTTTACTTTAATGTAATTTAACATTATGTTTTAGATATAAAGAGAAGAAACTTAGAATCATGATTTTAACAGTAATAGTTATTGTAATCGTCAGCTTACTAGAACACACGTATGCTGTACCATGTATTGGATTCCAAAAATTCACATGTGATTGCACAGGAACAAAAGTCGATTGTAGCTCCAAAGGTTTAACAGCAATACCTGAAGGTGTACCTATAAATACAACAGAGTTGTAAGTATGATATTTAACACTAGCTTCTATTGATTTTTTAGTTACTCATTAATTTGAATAATCTGATAGTCAGCTGTCTATTTAAATTCATGTTTAATTGTGATGGATTTATTTTGGATAAATGACTAATGTTCCTGAATGTGGCGTTTCAAGTTTTATTTTGAAGTCGAGGTTGATGACGATGGAGATTGTTTATCAATCAAGTTTAGTTGAATACTATGAATTCATTAATGTCTGTGAGTAATTATGTTCGTGGATAATATTATATTTATAAATATTATTTTCATGAATATTTTAGCATTGTTGATATAAGACCGCGTTCAATCATATCCTATATAAAATGTAACGTGTTTAATATTTGAATTTGTGGTTTGCCCTTACTCATGAAACCCAGAAAAAAACTGTTATCACATTCATCAAAAGGAATTCAAAGTAGGCTTTATTAACTACAAACGAAGCTTTTGTGTTATCTATTCTTTAAATTCCTCATTAAAACTTTTATTTCTCATTTTGATATCACCGACCCACTGATCTCGTAGTAGCGTGTTCGCCACGGCTGTATGATGTCTTGCGTAATAATCCCCGTCCGTCCGTGTCATACCAACGACTATAACATTCGTATTAGCTGCTCTTTGCTTCATACGCTAGACAAAGAAGCAGTTGACCAGACGGATTATTCTCATTTAACATAAACATGAGGACAGTGCGAGATTGAAAGATATGTGGCATTTGAATCAAGGTAAAAAAGAGAGTATTCTCTTGAAGTAAGTTTTCAAGAAGAATTTTCGTATAGGATTTCACCATTAACGTACTATTAACTAACGAGCTTTTACCCGTTTCACTAAAAATCTCTTTATCCACATTAGGTCACAATCAACGTACGCAAAAATGATTCTTGACGCGAATGTTGTGAACGAAGTTCAAGAAGCCAGTGTTGTACTCCCTAAATTCATGTTATACTTTATCTGACTAAAGATTAATCAGTAATATTATTTTTAGAATCTTAAGCTACAACAAGATATCAACGGTAGCAGCAAATGCGTTTGATTATTGTGTATCGTTGGAAATCTTCTCTTCCAAGGCTATAATAGGATGACGACTTTCGAATATATTTGTCTCGAGTATCACTAAAGAGATAAGTAATGTCGAAAGGATTATCTAGTGCAATGAGACTGGTACCGTTGATAATATTAGTATGTAACAAACGCTTACTATTCACGTTTTATGTCGGGGAAAATTCTCTCATTTCGTCGATCAAATTGATACGTAAGGAGATACAATTCCACACTCAATCTAGCGTTAAGCAATCGTCTTCAAGCAATTTTCTTTGACGCGAATATATGACTTCATTGCTGAAAATTATTTTCTCATATGAATAAAAGTAAAGGATCTAAGTTATGATTGAAAAATAGTTTTTCAAATATCTCATTTATATTGTACCCAAATTTCCTCGTAGTTAATCAATATTTTTGTTCTTCGAAAAATTGAATAGTAAATGAGTAAAAGTATAAGCAGTTTAACAGACGGATTGTTCTCTAACAACACAAACCTGAAGAGAGTGTAAGTTTGAAATATATTTATCATCAGTATACCGGTTAAAACAAAGATGCTTTTTCTTTTTTGAATAATATTCAGAAGTTGAAGTTCAGATTAACGTTCTAAGAGATAACTAGTCTTTTAACATTTCACACACGATCTCACTTAATATAATGTGTGTTTATGTCAAAAAAGGCAAAACCGACAAACGCAAAAATGATTCCTGTTGCGGACCTTTCTGATAAAATTCAAGAATCTAATCTGCTAGTGTTACCCTCGCATTAATTATGTGATACTTCATTTTACTAAGAATTAATCAGTAAAATTATTTTTAGAAACTTAAGGAGAAACAGGATTTCAATCATACCAGCAAATGCGTTTGAGGATCTTGTGTTATTGGAATCTCTGTAAGTCTTATTGTTACGATAAAAAAACGAGATAAACTATTTAGAATAATCGAACTCTAGGGTCGACTTTAGATAATTGTTTTTTTTAATTAGCTACTTAAAAGTTTGACAATTATTGTACCTTATCTATCTCTTCATGCAATGCTCTCATTCCTTGTCAGGGGTTTACTTTACATTTGGTTTTTGTGGTTTTATCATCTCTTGAAAGTCTGTATAAGGTTTTCAACCTTCATATAATTTTGCTTGAGTTTTACTTAATTAATGTCGAAATGTGTATCTGGTGGTTTAAAATTGATCACGTGAATATTGTAACTGTGTAACCTACGCTCATATTAGCGTGTCCCTGTTGAGACATTTATCTTCATCCATCGATCAAATAATATACACTAGAAGCTATGCCGGAGCAGAGTATTTTCTGAAATTACAATCAGTCCGAGCTCAATCTAACACCAAGCAAATATCTGCAGTCCACCTTTCTTTGAAAGAAATATAAGACATTAAGGCTGATTTTTTTTTTAAATGCTAAAACAAACGGAACAAAGTCTTGATGGACAAACACAATTTTGAAAATAGCTCATTTATATTGTACCATGCATTCTCCACAAATCATGTCACGATAGAGAACGACCGAAATTATAACTTATTGAACTCTTTGGTCGACATAATGATTTGCACGTAATTTAACATCCTCATCCCGAGGATGGTTAATGCAGTGATGATGTGTGGTGCGGTTGGCCATGACGTACATTAATAATTCGCTAGTTAATCCCTATAGGTATCACCATCTGTTAGAAAATTGATACCGTGAATATTGTTACTATGTTACCAGCGATGACTATTCACGTGACCCGGATGGGACAATTCACTTCTACCATCGATCTAAAAAAAAAAACAACACTAGAAGCTTTGTCGCAACAGAATATTTTCTTAAAGTACAATCAGTGCGAGCTTAATCCAACTTCAATCCAACGTCTGCAGTCAACCTTTCTTTGAAATAAATATTAGACATTAAGGCTGAGAAAGTTTTTTTTTTTCTTTAAATAATAAAACTAAAGGAATGGAGTCTTGACGATCAAACACGATTTTATAAATAGCTAATTTATATTGTACCCTACGTTCTTCACAAATAATTGATACTTTTGTCTTCAGAAATTTGGGTTCAAATCTTTTAAGCAGTTTACCAGGCGGGTTGTTCTCAAAGAACATAAACCTGAGGACAATGTAAGTTTGATAAAGAAATAATTCATGGCAGCCATAGATTTGTTTTCATTTAACCATGGGTTGGGCATTTATATTCGAATATTTTACCCTATGCGTTAGCTGCCATGAATTGTTTCGATTCTAATAGAACAAATGTAGTATTTTGTGAACCGTTAAAGCCCTAAACATACTGTGTTGGCTGTTTCGTTTAACCCAATTTTGATAATATTAGTAACATCATATAATTCAATGATATTTTTTAACCGTATTTTTCACTTATATATTTTCTTCCAATGTAATTTTATTCGTTTTGAAGCTTATAAGAAGCTTTAAAAGCCCCGGTAGTTACATTTGATGTTTTGTTTACGGAAAGATACTTGTGACGTCACCTTGTTTCGTTGCCATGCCAAGAAAATAACATCACTTCGCGGAATTTTTGTTTTATGAAATTTCACCCTGAAAAATTAAATGAAACTTACTCCTTTGTTTATTTTGCTGTACATAAGAGATACATATATTGTATCCGAATCTTGGCCTACGTAAACTGGGGTTTTGATGTCAAAAATTGAAGCAGTAATAAGTTGGTCGTAACGCGGAACAGCCGCTTTTGTGTATTACTGCGTTTGCGCTAACGGTTGACATATTGTGATGTTACTGTTTGACGATAATAGGTTTTCATGTTAGAATAAATATTTATCATTAGGTTAAAACAGATTTTCTTTTTCTTTTTAACAATATATAGTATTTTTCAAAAATAAAAATTCGGATAGGTTTTTTATTAACGTACTAAGAGCTACCAAACCTTTGCACATTTAACACACAATCTCTTTATCCCCAAAAGTTTATAATTGACATACACAGAAATGTTTCTTGATGCAAACGTTTTGAATAAATTCAAGAATCTAGTAATGTACTGCCTGTACATAATCATGCTATCCGATTTTTTTTACTGAAGATTAATCAGTAATATTCTTTTTAAGAGACTTACAGAAGAACAGGATATCAATCATACCAGTAAATGCGTTTGAGGATCTTGTGTTATTGGAATATCTGTAAGTCTTATTGTTACAAAAAGAACGAGATAAACTATTTAAAATAATCGAACTCTAGGGTCGACATTAGAAATGTGCGTTATAAAACATCCTCATCCCAATGATGCTAATTGCAGTGTTGTTGTTAAAGTTTGGTACCGTTGACCATAAATTACATTAATAATTCGCTAATCAATCCATGTTAGAATCTCCATCCCATCAGCCAAAACATTGATACTAGCATGAAAGTCTGTACAATGTAGAATGATGTATTAGGTTTTCGATTTTCGTAAATATTTTCCTGAGTGGTACTAAATTGACAGTCAATGTCAAAATACGCGTCTTTGGATATAAAATTGATAACTTTGATATTGTTAATATGTAACCAACACTTATATTCGCGTGTCTAGGAGGGTCATTTCCCTTCTGTCATCGATCAAAAATACACCAGAAGCTATACCAGAGCAGTGTATTTTCTGAAATTACAATCAGTCTGAGCTTAATAAACGACAAGCAAATATTGGCAGTCAACCTTTCTTTCAAAGAAATATTAGACATTAAGGCTGACATTTGTTTTTCTTTTAATAATAGACAAAAGGAATGCATTCTTGATTCACAAACATGGTTTTATAAATAGCTAATTTATATTGTATCTAGCTTACTTCTCAAATAATTGATTTTTTTTTCAGTGTTTGTTTAATAAAGAAATAATTCATGGCAGCCGTAGATTTGTTTTCTTTTAACCATGGGTTGGGCATTTATATTCGAATGTTTTACCCTAAGCGTCAGCGTTACTAAATATTAATCAGTAAAATTCTTTTTAGAAACTTAGAGAGCAACATGATATCAACCATAGCTGCAAAAACGTTTGAGGGTCTTGTGTCATTGAAATTTCTGTAAGTTTTATTGGTGTAATGAATAACGATAAGAATTATAAATTATCTAAATCTTGGATTAACTTCATGAATTGCATGGTTTTTAACATCCTCATCCAAAGTATAATTATTTTTTATGATGCTTTGAAAGTTTGGTGCCCATGACTAACACAAGTAAAACCCCATTTAGTCCCTGTGGATACCAGAAAGCCCTGTAACTAGAACTTTGGAACTGACATGAAAATACGGATATTAGTTTTTAGAATTTGCTATAATATCTTGAAAATTTTTTTTAAATGCTAAAACAAACGGAACAAAGTCTTGATGGACAAACACAATTTTGAAAATAGCTCATTTATATTGTACCATGCATTCTCCACAAATCATGTCACGATAGAGAACGACCGAAATTATAACTTATTGAACTCTTTGGTCGACATAATGATTTGCACGTAATTTAACATCCTCATCCCGAGGATGGTTATTGCAGTGATGATGTGTGGTGCGGTTGGCCATGACGTACATTAATAATTCGCTAGTTAATCCCTATAGGTATCACCATCTGTTAGAAAATTGATACCGTGAATATTGTTACTATGTTACCAGCGATGACTATTCACGTGACCCGGATGGGACAATTCACTTCTACCATCGATCTAAAAAAAAAAACAACACTAGAAGCTTTGTCGCAACAGAATATTTTCTTAAAGCACAATCAGTGCGAGCTTAATCCAACTTCAATCCAACGTCTGCAGTCAACCTTTCTTTGAAATAAATATTAGACATTAAGGCTGAGAAAGTTTTTTTTTTTTCTTTAAATAATAAAACTAAAGGAATGGAGTCTTGACGATCAAACACGATTTTATAAATAGCTAATTTATATTGTACCCTACGTTCTTCACAAATAATTGATACTTTTGTCTTCAGAAATTTGGGTTCAAATCTTTTAAGCAGTTTACCAGGCGGGTTGTTCTCACAGAACATAAACCTGAGGACAATGTAAGTTTGATAAAGAAATAATTCATGGCAGCCATAGATTTGTTTTCATTTAACCATGGGTTGGGCATTTATATTCGAATATTTTACCCTATGCGTTAGCTGCCATGAATTGTTTCGATTCTAATAGAACAAATGTAGTATTTTGTGAACCGTTAAAGCCCTAAACATACTGTGTTGGCTGTTTCGTTTAACCCAATTTTGATAATATTAGTAACATCATATAATTCAATGATATTTTTTAACCGTATTTTTCACTTATATATTTTCTTCCAATGTAATTTTATTCGTTTTGAAGCTTATACGAAGCTTTAAAAGCCCCGGTAGTTACATTTGATGTTTTGTTTACGGAAAGATACTTGTGACGTCACCTTGTTTCGTTGCCATGCCAAGAAAATAACATCACTTCGCGGAATTTTTGTTTTATGAAATTTCACCCTGAAAAATTAAATGAAACTTACTCCTTTGTTTATTTTGCTGTACATAAGAGATACATATATTGTATCCGAATCTTGACCTACGTAAACTGGGGTTTTGATGTCAAAAATTGAAGCAGTAATAAGTTGGTCGTAACGCGGAACAGCCGCTTTTGTGTATTACTGCGTTTGCGCTAACGGTTGACATATTGTGATGTTACTGTTTGACGATAATAGGTTTTCATGTTAGAATAAATATTTATCATTAGGTTAAAACAGATTTTCTTTTTCTTTTTAACAATATATAGTATTTTTCAAAAATAAAAATTCGGATAGGTTTTTTATTAACGTACTAAGAGCTACCAAACCTTTGCACATTTAACACACAATCTCTTTATCCCCAAAAGTTTATAATTGACATACACAGAAATGTTTCTTGATGCAAACGTTTTGAATAAATTCAAGAATCTAGAAATGTACTGCCTGTACATAATCATGCTATCCGATTTTTTTTACTGAAGATTAATCAGTAATATTCTTTTTAAGAGACTTACAGAAGAACAGGATATCAATCATACCAGTAAATGCGTTTGAGGATCTTGTGTTATTGGAATATCTGTAAGTCTTATTGTTACGAAAAGAACGAGATAAACTATTTAAAATAATCGAACTCTAGGGTCGACATTAGAAATGTGCGTTATAAAACATCCTCATCCCAATGATGCTAATTGCAGTGTTGTTGTTAAAGTTTGGTACCGTTGACCATAAATTACATTAATAATTCGCTAATCAATCCATGTTAGAATCTCCATCCCATCAGCCAAAACATTGATACTAGCATGAAAGTCTGTACAATGTAGAATGATGTATTAGGTTTTCGATTTTCGTAAATATTTTCCTGAGTGGTACTAAATTGACAGTCAATGTCAAAATACGCGTCTTTGGATATAAAATTGATAACTTTGATATTGTTAATATGTAACCAACACTTATATTCGCGTGTCTAGGAGGGTCATTTCCCTTCTGTCATCGATCAAAAATACACCAGAAGCTATACCAGAGCAGTGTATTTTCTGAAATTACAATCAGTCTGAGCTTAATAAACGACAAGCAAATATTGGCAGTCAACCTTTCTTTCAAAGAAATATTAGACATTAAGGCTGACATTTGTTTTTCTTTTAATAATAGACAAAAGGAATGCATTCTTGATTCACAAACATGGTTTTATAAATAGCTAATTTATATTGTATCAAGCTTACTTCTCAAATAATTGATTTTTTTTTCAGTGTTTTTTTGATAAAGAAATAATTCATGGCAGCCGTAGATTTGTTTTCTTTTAACCATGGGTTGGGCATTTATATTCGAATATTTTACCCTAAGCGTCAGCGTTACTAAATATTAATCAGTAAAATTCTTTTTAGAAACTTAGAGAGCAACATGATATCAACCATAGCTGCAAAAACGTTTGAGGGTCTTGTGTCATTGAAATTTCTGTAAGTTTTATTGGTGTAATGAATAACGATAAGAATTATAAATTATCTAAATCTTGGATTAACTTCATGAATTGCATGGCTTTTAACATCCTCATCCAAAGTATAATTATTTTTTATGATGCTTTGAAAGTTTGGTGCCCATGACTAACACAAGTAAAACCCCATTTAGTCCCTGTGGATACCAGAAAGCCCTGTAACTAGAACTTTGGAACTGACATGAAAATACGGATATTAGTTTTTGGAATTTGCTATAATATCTTGAAATTTCGGAATAATTCTAATTTATATATACACTTTATGCAAAGCTCTAATTATTTATCTGAATTCCACTTGATAATTGACAGTTGTTGTTTTATCATCTCTTCCAAGGCTATATCAGGATGTCGACTTTCGAATATATTTGTGTTGAGTATCACTAAAGAGATAAGTAATGTCGAAAGGATTATCTAGTGCAATGAGAATGGTACCGTTGATAATATTAGTATGTAACAAACGTTTACTATTCACGTTTCATGTCGGGGAAAATTCTCTCTTTTCGTCGATAAAATTGATACGTAAGGAGATACAATTCCAAACTCAATCTCGCGTTAAGCAATCGTCTTCAAGAAATTTTTCTTTGACACGAATATATGACTTCATTGCTGAAAATTATTTTCTCATATGAATAAAAGTACAGGATCTGAGTTATGATTGACAAATAGTTTTTTAAATATCTCATTTATATTGTACCCAAATTTCCTCGTAGTTAATCAATATTTTTGTTCTTCGAAAAATTGAATAGTAAATGAGTAATAGTATAAGCAGTTTACCAGACGGATTGTTCTCTAACAACACAAACCTGAAGAGAGTGTAAGTTTGAAAGATATTTATCATCAGTATACAGGTTAAAACACAGATGCTTTTTCTTTTTTAAATAATATTCAGAAGTTGAAGTTCAGATTAACGTTCTAAGAGATAACCAGTCTTTCAACATTTCACACACGATCTCACTTAATATAATGTGTGTTTATATCAAAAAAGGCAAAACCGAAAAACGCGGACATTTCGGATGAAATTCAAGAATCTAATCTGCTAGTGTTACCCTCGCATTAATTATGTGATACTTCATTTTACTAAAGATTAATCAGTAAAATTATTTTTAGAAGCTTAGGGAACAACAGGATTTCAACCATAGCTGCAAAAACGTTTGAGGATCTTGTGTCATTGGCAATTCTGTAAGTGTTATTGTTGTAATGAATAACGATAAGAATTATAACTTATCCAAATCTTAGATTAACTTCATGAATTGCATGGCTTTTAACATCATTATCCAAAGGATGATTATGTTTGTGATGCTTTGGAAGTTTGGTGCTCATGACTAACACAAGACGTAAAATGCAATTTATTCCCTGTGGATATCAGCAAGCCCAGTAACTAGAACTTTGGAACTGACATGGAAATATGGATATTGGTTTTTGGAATTTGCTATGATATTTTGAAATTTCGTAATAATTTTAATTTATATATACACTTCATGGAAAGCTCTTATTGTTTGTCTGAGTTCCATTTGATAATTGACAGTTGTTGTTTTCTCATCTGCTCCGTATCGGCTATATTAGGGTGTCGACTTTTGAATATATTTGCCTCGAGTATCACTTAAGAGATAAGTAATGGCGAAAGGATTATCTAGTGCAATGAGACTGGTACCGTTGATAATATTACTATGTAACAAACGCACCTATTCACGTTTCATGTCGGGAAAAATTATATTCTTTCGTCGTTCAAATTAACACGTAATGAGATACAAGTCCAGACTCAATCTAGCGTTAATCAATCGTCTGCAAGCAATCTTTCTTTGACTCAAATATATGACTTCATTGCTGAAAATTATTTTCTCAAATGAATAAAAGTAAAGGATCTCAGTTATGATTGACAAATAGTTTTTTAAATATCTCATTTATATTGTACCCAAATTTCCTCGTAGTTAATCAATATTTTTGTTCTTCAGACAATTGTATAGTAATAGTTTAAGCAGTTTACCAGACGGATTGTTCTCTATCAACACAAACCTGAAGAGAGTGTAAGTTTGAAAGATATTTATCATCAGTATACAGGTTAAAACATAGATGCTTTTTCTTTTTTAAATAATATTCAGAAGTTGAAGTTCAGATTAACGTTCTAAGAGATAACCAGTCTTTCAACATTTCACACACGATCTCACTTAATATAATGTGTGTTTATATCAAAAAAGGCAAAACCGACAAACGCAAAAAGGATTTTTGTTGCGGACCTTTCGGATGAAATTCAAGAATCTAATCTGCCAGTATTACCCTCGCATTAATTATGTGATACTTCATTTTACTAAAGATTAATCAGTAAAATTATTTTTAGAGCCTTAGGGAACAACAGGATTTCAATCATACCAGTAAATGCGTTTGAGGATCTTGTGTTATTGGAATTTCTGTAAGTCTTATTGTTACGATAAAAAAAACGAGATAAACTATTTAGAATAATCGAACTCTAGGGTCGACATTAGATAATTGTTTTTTTTTAATTAGCTACTTAAAAGTTTGGCAATTATTGTACCTTATCTATCATTTCCTGTAAAGCTCACATGTCTTGTCCGGGTTATACATAACTTTTGATTCTTTGTGGTTTTATCATTACTTGAAAGTCTGTATAATGTACAATGATGTATTAGCTTTTCGATTTTTGTAAATATTTTCCTGAGTGGTACAAAATTGACAGTCAATGTCGAAATACGCGTCTTTGGATATAAAATTGATAACTTTGATATTGTAAATGTGTAACCAACACCTATATTCGCGTGTCTAGTAGGGGACATTTCCCTTCTGTCATCGATCAAAAATACACCAGAAGCTATATACCAGAGCAGTGTATTTTCTGAAATTACAATCAGTCTGAGCTTAATAAACGACAAGCAAATATTGGCAGTCAACCTTTCTTTCGAAGAAATATTAGACATTAAGGCTGACATTTGTTTTTCTTTTAATAATAAACAAAAGGAATGCATTCTTGATTCACAAACATGGTTTTAGAAATAGCTAATTTATATTGTATCCAGCTTACTACTCAAATAATTGATTTTTTTTCTTTAGATATTTGAATGCAAATACTATCAGCAGTTTACCAGATGGAGTGTTCTCAAAGAACATAAACCTGAGGACAGTGTTAGTTTGATAAAGAAATAATTCATGGCAGCCGTAGATTTGTTTTCATTTAACCATAGGTTGGGCATTTATATTCGAATATTTTACACTAAGCGTAAGCTGCCATGAATTGTTTTGATTCTAATGGGACAAATTTAGTATTTTGTGAACCGTGAAAGCCCTAAATATACTGTTTTGGCTGTTTCGTTTAACCCAATTTTGATAATATTAGTAATATTATATTATTCAATGATATTTTTTTTAATCGCATTTTTCACTTATATATTTTCTTTACAATTATTGTACCTCATCTATCTCTTCATGCAATGCTCTCATTCCTTGTCCGGGTTTCACTTTACATTTGGTTTTTGTGGTTTTATCATCTCTTGAAAGTCTGTATAAGGTTTTCAACCTTTGTATAATTTTGCTTGAGTGTTACTAAATTAATGTCGAAATGTGTATCTGGTGGTATAAAATTGATCACGCTCATATTAGCGTGTCCCGGATGAGACATTTCCCTTCATCCATCGATCAAATAATATACACTAGAAGCTATGCCGGAGCAGAGTATTTTCTGAAATAACATTCAGTCTGAGCTCAAGCTAATACCAAACAAATATCTGCAGTCAACTTTTCTTTGAAAGAAATATATGACATTTTTTTTTCAAATGCTAAAACAAAAGGAACGGAGTCTTGATGGACAAACACAATTTTAAAAATAGCTCAGTTATATTGTACCATGCATTCTCCACAAATCATGTCACGATAGAGAACGACCGAAATTATAACTTATTGAACTCTTGGATCGACATAATGATTTGCACGTAATTTAACATCCTCATCCCGAGGATGGTTATTGCAGTGATGATGTGTGGTGCGGTTGGCCATGACGTACATTAATAATTCGCTAGTTTATCCCTATAGGTATCACCATCTGATAGAAAATTGATACCGTGAATTTTGTTACTATGTAACCAGCGATTACTATTCACGTGACCCGGATGGGACAATTCACTTCTACCATGATCGATCTAAAAAAAACAACACTAGAAGCATTGTCGAAACAGAATATTTTCTTTAAGTACAATCAGTGCGAGCTTAATCCAACTTCAATCCAACGTCTGCAGTCAACCTTTCTTTGAAATAAATATTAGACAGTAAGGCTGAGAAAGTTTTTTTTTTCTTTAAATAATAAAACTAAAGGAATGGAGTCTTGACGATCAAACACGATTTTATAAATAGCTAATTTATATTGTACCCTACATTCTTCACAAATAATCGATACTTTTGTCTTCAGAAATTTGGGTACAAATACTTTAAGCAGTTTACCAGGCGGGTTGTTCTCAAAGAACATAAACCTGAGGACAATGTAAGTTTGATATTTGTTATAAAAATCAATGTTAAAAAAGAGAGTTTTTTTTTCTTTTTAAAACAATATTCAGAATATTTTAAGAGATTGTTCGTAAAAGAGAGGCGAAAGATACAAAAGGGACAATGAAAATCATGAATTATGCAGTCATTTCAATAAATTTTCTTATTAATTTTTTTTTAGTTTTTCGAAACATGAAGTTTTTTCTACTCCAGACATAGATTGCTATAGGCAAATTTAAAATTTCAGTTTATTTCTCTTTTGCTTAATATTTGAGTTGGTCTTTCGAGTCTTAGAGTTTATTCGAGCGACACTGAAGAGTTTAATGAAGACAAAACGAGCGTTTGGCGCAAAAGTATTTAAAGCCTGGTATCGTATAGGAGTTTGTCGGTCACTAACACGATGTTTTGGTGTCTCAACTCACAATAGAAATGCTTTCGCGGTCTTAGCTCTTTATATACATGAATAGTCGTAGGATTTGTAAATTCCATACGTTTGTCCTACACCTGTATTGTCTATACATCTTTATTGATCCAATTATAGATTTTTAATTGATTGAATCTTAAGAAGTATAAATACTACTCATATCATGTTTTCATATTAAATGCAAATCAACGAATTCTAAATCCATACAATAAAAAGTCCGAATATCGACTAATAACGTATAACAATGTTATTAGCAATGACTTAAAATACATTGAAAATTGACCATTTAATACGATTACATGTGTCTGAGAGCTGGTCATTAATACAGATCTAGTACAGAAAAGTCCGTTTTTTGGTTCAAAAAGGTGTTGGAAAATGGATGAGTGTATTACGCGAAATATAAGTTTTCAAGATGTTTGATGTTAGAGTTGTTGTTATTTTTCATATGTTATACTATTTTTTTTCTTTGAGTATATACAATTATGGACGGTACAAAATATGAATTGTCAACAATAAAAGATTATTTCTATGAGGGTGCAGTCTGAAGTGAGAGAAATTTGTAGGATGAACAATTTTTGATATGCATCGGTTCGGAAGGACCACATTTGTTTAATTATACCAAAGGGCCTTTCGAACCATTGAAAATACATGTTAAAGATGATCTTGAACATGTCTTAATGTTGTAAAAAATTATTTTTCAAAACATTTTCGTCAAAGAATGAATGTGTACAACAAATCAAGACTCTTTTTGTGAAGTATTGGTTGCCCTAAAAAGGGCCGTTTGTGAAAGCTATCCTCGACACCAGATTGATTTCAAATACATGTTTCTTCGTCACTCCAGTCAACGGAACAGTTCTGACCTCGACCTTGCCATTTTGTTTACATACATCAGTGATGTCATTTTCATGGGAGATAACTCGTGTAAAAATTAAGAGGCTCAAAGGTTTATATAAATCGGTGAATAAAAGGGTAATTCATAGCACATCATTATTTTTTAGGGTTATTCGAAATTCCTTGCATCAAAATGATAATTAGCCCAAATAGTTCATATTGATCCCGTATGAGTCTTCATATAGTCGCGTTTATCTTTAGTCAGCTTTTGGAGGTTATCTTAAGTCATTGATTAATAAAGGTATCATAAAATGGGTGTTTTCGTATAAATCCTGTATTGTGTCCTCGTACAGTCGTATTGGGTCTCGATCAGCTGATTGACACTCGGCTACGCTTCGAGCCAATACTGCTAACAATGACCTAATGCGACTGTACTTATTACTTAATAATAACGGATTAATATTGCTGGTTTATTTTAAGCTTTTAAATGTTTTTATTTCAAAGATTTACGAGCCAATGCGTTAACAACCGTGTCAGCCAATATATTTAGGGCAATGACAAACTTAAGGGCTTTGTACGTATTATTGATTACTTATAATAGTATAATGATCAAAAGTATATACGACATACATGTAAAAAGAACTGAATTCAAATATACTGGTTTCAGTTTTGTCCTTTTTAAGTCATTTTATTAGATAGAAAAACTTTTGTTTAAATGAAAACCACTAAAAGATACTTTCCGATTCGGGAAAACAAGTGAAGGTCATATTCTGTTAGCATTCGTGTATAAATTTTATTTAGTTTTAAAAAAAAGAGAGAGAAAAACCGGAAGTACGACAGTAGTTTACTGATGTTCAATTCTGTTAAAGCTAGTAAGTAATTTGATTGCAAAGAAAAATGATTATATCGTTATTTCTCGATTAATATGATTTTTTTCTAGCATAAAATCGTCCAAAATTTTCGACTCGCTTCGCTCGGCGGTATACAATCCGCTTTAAGATTTGCGTCCCTTTCAAACATCTTGGATCCGCTTCTGAACAATCACCCGCCATATCAATTTACACTTATTTTATATTTAATGCGTTTCCCTCAGTTTTTGTTTGTTACCCCGATTTTGTTTTTTGTCCATGGATTTATGAGTTTGAACAGCGGTATACTACTGTTGCCTTTATTCATACTGTCAAACTTTGGAATAGGATACAATCAGTTAAATTAAAAATCAGACGAATTTGCTGGTATGTTAAGATTAAAGACTGCGAAAAAATTATGTAAGACTCTAAGACATTGACACAATATATTTCAGTGTACTTCATTATTACTTTTAGAAATCTAAATTTCAACCAATTGGTATGTTGCAATATGACGGATTTATTTAAATGGACAGTCCTCCAAACAGAAATTAACATTTATGGAAATTGCCACGATTTTGTTACAGTTACAAATATCAGAGATTTTGATATATCGAACTGTGCAATTCCAGGTAGGTAATTCAATAGTATTTCCTTGAATTACTGCAATCGTTTAATCAATGAGATCAGTATAATTCACTCAGATACGAAACATACATAGGAAAAACACACATAACAATATTTAAAACAGGAATTATATCATATATTAAGTAATTACAAATCACAAGTGACATATGACCGACAAAGGAATGAAAAGGAGATGAGAAAATTAGCATACCATGTCAAATTGGTTTACTTTTAATAGAGGAAAAACGCATTTGAAGTATTCATGTACACAAGCATAAACTGTATTACAACTCTGATGTCTATGGAATTTCATGCGACTTTCATACAAGTGAGAGGGTTGGCTAGCTATAAAACCAGGTTTGATCCATCATTTTCTACATAGCAAATTGCCTTTGCCAAGTCAGGAATTTGACAGTTGTTTTTCATTTGTTTGATGTGTTTGAGCATTTGATTTTGCCATTTGAGAACGGACTTTCCGTTTTGAATTTTCCTCTGAGTATTTTTGTTATGTTAATTTTTAGGAATGCTGGACAATCAAGATAAAATCACCATAGTAGAATAGTCAGTGTAAACTGATGAGCTCATAAAGATGCAAGACTATCTTCATCAACGTTTTTATGTAACATTCTCTTCCAGGCATCACAGTTAACATTTTAAGAAATCTGGAGGTACAACTATAATTTTGAAAGCCAGTCCAATAATATGAATCAAACTATAGATTAAAACAAATCGATGTTTCAAGAAAATTTTCGTCACTGATATGAAATATATTGCGTATTGCAAGGTTTTACAAGTACATGTAAACTCTTATTATATTTTAAGTTGATGGTCAGTGGAGTTCGTGGACAACAACATCGTGTTCCATGACATGCGGTAATGGCATGACATATCGAAATAGAACTTGCGACAACCCCTCACCTTCTGACGGCGGAAACATGTGTCAAGGTGTCGACAACGAATCGACAGTTTGTAATCTCGGAGATTGTCCAGGTAAATTTTTCTTAAATTGTAAAGAATTCAAAAAGAAATATAAAATTCGCAATCCTGGTCTTAAATATGTTAGATATGTAGTTGCACAGTGAAACAGACTTATCGTCAGATTTATGGTATTAATCAAATGAAAGGCAACCAGAATTGAAGTTGAACTTTCAACGAAACACCACATAACATCTTTTAATAGTTACTGTACCCCAATTTTGACATTTTAACCTATTATGTCTGTTTATTATCCTCACACATTGATGTCAATATAATGGAATTTTATGCGACTGTCATACAAGTGAGAGGTTTAGCTTGCTATAAAAAGCAGGAATATGACAGTTGTTTTCCATTTGTTTGATGTCTTTGAGCTTTTGATTTTGCCATTTGTTAAGGAACTTTTCGTTTTGAATTTTCCTTGAAGTTCGGTATTTATTATATTTTACTTTTTACATATTATCAAAAATCAACAAAGAAATATATTTCGTATAAAGACATTTCTTTATACATCTTGAAAATTGTATTCAAGTTTATAGAGACCATTGTAAAGATGTAGGATAATCGGATTGTCAGTTGGCCAACATTCATAGAAACAAAAGTAAAGATAATATTTTACTAAAACTAAACTGATCAAAATCATACAAAACTAAACACAATTACAACATTTGTTTATAAAGAGAAGATCCATTTTTTATTTAAATTATTTGGTGTGGTTTTAACCAATATTTTTTTATATAATTTCTTAAACTTGACACTCATTAATATTAACGTTCTTCAAATAAAAATCACAAATTCATGGGTATGGTCGCAATGTAGTTCGGTTAATGCGCATTTGGGCCTATTCTAAATTAAAACTTGATGAGATACCAATTTGATGATGATAGCATGGTGGTTGATGCGAGTATTTTTTTTTTCAATTGGGTTTAACGTAACACTCCACTACATATTACATCTGGGTTGCGTTCAATATGATCGGTGCTACGTAGGGCTACTACCGAACGTGTAGCTAGCCTAGCGGTTAAATAGATCTAGATAAACCCAAAAATGTATGTTATCTAGAAAATCCAAAAAGGCGTCAGAAAGGATATAACCCATGACGTCATTTTGATAGGCTAACTACGTAGCATATCGGTCGACATACATAGATATCTAAGACATAGCGGCTATACTAGCTGCTACGATATTGAAAGCAGCCCTGTCAACTTTTTGATGTTATATGAAGAGGTGTGTTACGTAATAGACGTATACAAATAATTATATAAAGTTGACGTGTCATATTAAATGGTTGATAAAAATCTCTAATATAAATATGAATACCATTGTGCATTCTTGATACTTACTTCGTATATCCGAATTGGAATTTGTTTGATTTTTTATTAATGTACATGTACGTCTTGTGCAAAAAATAAAATCTCCTACATACTATTAAAATCTGAAAGAAACAAAACAAGGGTTGTGTTTTGAGACGTTCATTTATTTCCATTCGAACGGTCGGTCTGTTATTTCAAAATTCAAACAAACATTAAAAAAAATAATAGTTACAATGCTTTTGTTTTGAATTTGGAATAGATGCTTGAATTGTTGCTTCTGATGTCATTTTCATTAAGAACGACAAAACACTAAGACCAAAGATGAATAGATAATTAAAAACAGAACGATAAAACACTAAGACCAAAGATGGAATCTTAATTTCAATATAATTTCTAAACCAAGATTCAATAATGGATAAAATTGTATTCTGAAACGTTTTGTGTTTCTTAATTACAACATATACAAGATTGAAGTATACAAGCTAATGAAAAAAGGAAGCAGATATGTGTTTGAGCCTAATACAAATAAATCACAACGTACTTTAGAAAAAAAATGTTTAAATCACCATCACCTTGCAATACTGAATATAAGCCATGTATATTTTTTAACAATATTCTTTATTCTTTTGTATCATAGTTGATGGACATTGGGGCCTCTGGTCGTCTGTGAGATGTTCTGTTACCTGTGGTAATGGCATAGGACTAAGAACTAGACGATGTGACAATCCTGCTCCTTCTGGTGGTGGAAATGGTTGTGTTGGTTGTGATAAGAAAAAAAAACTATGTTCCTTGGGAAAATGTCACAGTAAGTAATATTATAATATTTGAATACCGTTTCTGATGACAGTTGTACTTTTAATTATTGTAGGCATTTACACTATTGCTTGGCATTAACGGGTAAATAGTCAAAGCATTTTTTAATTTTAATATTTTACCAGTCATGTTATAGCTGTATAAAGATTTAACCCATTAAAAGGACATATTTGACAATCCTTTCCGTCATTCAACATTTGTTTTCTTTCTAATCAATAATACGTTCATTTAAAGGACAATGTACCTTTGTTTTCTTACCTTTTTGCTAACGTAAATGGAAGTGCATTTTTAATTGTGAACAAATATCCGGATCCTTGCAGCAAACACATTTCAAGTGATGGAACAGGGTATGGATTCCTTAAAACAACTGAATTGAGGGATATTTTATTGAAGTCGCTACAATACGACTTTAAAAATATAAATCGGGATAAAAATGCAATATATATATATATATGTGTGTGTATTATATTTATTATATCTTATTTTGTCTTTTTGTCGTCAATTTCATATAATGCTTACAATGTCTATTTTTCAGAATCGTGAAAAGATGCAGCCAAAAACAAAAAAATAGGTAAATATAATTTCAAATGAATTACTTATATACAATATTTGTATAATCTGCACTTTTTTCGTATTTTTTGCACGTAACATTATTATTTTTTCATCAACTAATAAGTTTTTAGTGTCCCATTTGATCCCTTTGCATTAGAAAATAGTAAAAAAAAAAAAAAAAAAAAGGAAAATAATGCTTTCAAAAAAGTACTTTTTTTTGTGAAAAAACGCAAGCCAAATCAATATCTGTTGTATTTTGAAAGGTTCTAAACAAATTGTCATTTTCGATGCCATTAAAAAACATAGGAACTTTTAAGACTATTCTAGTTTTGGCAATTCAGGTTATTTTTGTATGTAAAAGAGAAAAGAGAAATATAAAAAGGCGGAACATACCGATTGGACATTCAAAACGCACAAACAATGAAAACTAATCATAGTGTTCTTCTTTTTACTTCTGTAAAGTTTTTGAAGTTTTTGAAAATGTGATACTTTGTAAAAAGAATAATTTTAAATTACAAACAAAAATCGATTTTAACTATAATTTAAAGTATCGGATAAAGAAGCCATGTATTTGTTTATTATTTTAACGTTTTGTTTAACATGTTTATGGGTAACAGTATTTATAGGTACCAATGGTCAACGGTTTTTGGACAGTTTTTCGTGTTGAACAAGAGACCTTCACCAATCTGCTATTGTATGATGAGCATTTAAGATCATCCTAGGTTTTTGGAATAGTTCGAATTGCTCGATCCATAGTTTTCTGTTCGGTGTTTTTCTTAATATTTTTTTTTTTTTACCAAGGTGTTGTCAATGTTTCTCTGACTTCTGATTTTTTAGTTGTACTTCTCTTTTCAAACATTCAGCTTTAATATAAAAATAGTATACACAAAAATATACACAAACAGTAAATCTTAACAATGACGGTTATAAATATCATTTTCAAATTTTCTGTTTTATGTAGATGGAGAATGGAAGAAAGCAAGAAAATTAAAAAGGAAATCTCACCACAGACTAATGAAGAATATCATGAAGTAAAATATAACCGGAGAAACAATGAATTATGTGTATCACTTGTGGCTGTAAAGATAAATTTCATTCGCTGATTTTTGTTTCACATAGAATACTTTTTAGGGATTTTAGATGAGATTGTAGGGATACATGTTAATATTTTTTTTCTGTCATGTATCACTTTCAGGAATTTGAAATTGCTCTATAGGGATACATAACAACTTGTTTTTGTTTTGTGTGTCATATATCATTTGAAAGGGGTTCCCTTGAGGTGATAGGGATAATATCAACTGTATTTCTGTCTAATATATAATTCAAAAAGGTTTCTCTTGAGATTGTAGGGATAATATCAACTTGTTTGTGTTTTTAATATATCATTTAAAATGGTTTCTCGTGAGGTTGTAGGGATAATATCAACTTGTTTGGGTTTCTCATATATCATTTAAAAGGGTTTCTCGTGAGGTTGTAGGGATAATATCAACTTGTTTGGGTTTCTCATATATCATTTAAAAGGGTTTCTCGTGAGGTTCCTAGGGTTAATATCAAACTGGTTTTTTTCTCATATATCATTTGAAAGGGTTTCTCTTGAGATTGTAGGGATAATATCAACTTGTTTGTGTTTTTAATATATCATTTGAAAGGGGTTCTCGTGAGGTTGCTAGGGTTAATATCAAACTGGTTTTTGTTTCTCACATATCATTTGAAAGGGGTTCTCGTGAGGTTGTAGGGATACTATCAACTGGTTTTTGTTTCACATATATAATTCAAAAGGGTTTCTCATGCAGTTTTAGAGATAATATCAACTGGTTTTTGTTTCTCAGATATCATTTGAAAGGGTTGTTTCTCATGAGGTTATAGGGATAATATCAACTTGTTTGTGTTTCACATATATCATTTGAAAGGGTTTTTCATGAGGTTATAGGGATAATATCAACTTGTTTTTGTTTCCAATATATCATTTAAAAGATTTCTCGTGAGGTTGTAGGGATACTATCAACTGGTTTTTGTTTCTCATATATCATTTCAAAGGGATTCTCATGAGGTTATAGGGACAATCTCAACTGGTTTTTGTTTCTCATATATCATTTAAAAGGGTTTCTCGTGAGTTTGTAGGGATAATATCAACTGGTTTTTGTTTCTCATATATCATTTGAAAGGAGTTCTCATGAGGTTAAAGGGATAATATCAACTGGTTTTTGTTTCTCATATATCATGTTGAAGGATTTCTCATGAGGTTGTAGCGATAATATCAACTTGGTTTTGTTTCTCATATATACTTTTGAAGGGTTGTATAATATGATGATAAAGGGTTAAATCGTAATTTGTTATTTTTTTCTCATATATTACCTTACGGGTTTCACAAGAGATTGTATGGATAAATGTAAACTGGTATTTGTGTCTCACATATCATTTTGATGGATTTCAAAACTGGCTGAAAGAAAACATGGAAAACATGCCAACTGCATTTTTATTATAGGATTAAACACATTTTTTCTAGAGGTTATTGATGTGTTAACCGGGGCGATTAACTCACAAACTGAATAAAAGTCCGAGAAAAAATGTGTTTAATCCTTATAATTCTTCAGCCAAACATTTGCGATTTTATTTATTGTTGATGACTACTATATATATTTACCATCAAAAGCACAATGGCAAGTCGTAACTAAGGAGTACGCCGCCATCTTGACTTTCTTAAAACAATAAATGTCCGATAAATAACACGGAATCTAAAATGAAATAGCACCTACCCCAAAAACTTTATTTTAATTAAATGTTATTCGAATTTGAAGCGTACACGTAACGAAATAATCTTCCCTTGAAAATTTCCATTCGTATGACGTCGTGTTTTGCCATGACGACAATTCGCTAAATCCTTCATGAAGTTTCGCGGAATTTTATTAAATTTTATCTTTATACATTTTTTAAGCATTAGTGCGTTAAATTTATTTCTTTTTTTGTTATATACATGTATGCACTAGAATAGTCACAACTGTTATGCAATTGTTTTTAAATCTCAGTTTGCTGAAAATCCCGGGATCACTGCAAGCTTGTGTATCGATCATGAATAGATTACAAACGTAGTTTCGGAAACATGGTTTATCGAAGTGTAAACTTGGAGAAAAATTCTAATTGACCAATCCAATTCAAGTATTTATAGATATGCAAATTATATAAGAATTATTCAAATATATGATTGTAAACTATCTGAAATAAACGTCAATGTTTTTCCCCCTCATATTTCTTTTTAAGGATACCTTTTGTTAATATGAAGTGGCGCCTTGTGGCATTTTTTTACATTAGTATAGTACAACTGCTGACATTACTTTTCATTGGAATCATTTAATATTTGGCTTTCGCAATAAATCTTGATAGAAATTTGTAGTTATCTTCTTTTTGTATACAATAACTTATTAATAATAAAATAAAACAATGACCAATCTTACACAACATATAAGGTATACCTAAAGCAATCTTGAACATGTCATATAGTGAACATATAACACTTTCAATAACATATGCTGGCATGAGCATGCCATGTTATCATTAAATAACGCCTTCAAACCGTATACTGAAAAAAAGTCCATCACAAACATAATATATCGGGCAATTATCACCATACAATATACAAACTATGTTATTCATTTATAATAACGCCATAACAAACATACCACTGATATACTGTTTAACATTTCAACCAACATACCATATACTTCATATTGTAAATACAGAAACTATTGCGTCCATTTATAATTTCTATTTTTGAAGACTGGTCGAAAATGCAGAATTGATTATTACAGTTTCAGGGAAAGTTTAATGCATATGAAGGATTCTGATATAAATAAAAAGTAAAATAACAAAAATATTGAGCATCCGAGGAATATTCCAATCGGAAAGTCTATGACCAAATGGCAAAATTAAAACCCAAAAGACATCAAACGAATGGATAACTATTTTCATATATTTTTGACTTGTAACATGCATTATCTTATGACGAAAAAGGTTTTATGACTAGCTAAACCGCTCATGTTTATGACAGTCGCATAAAAGTCATTTATATTGACAACTTTGTATGAACAAAACAAACAGACATAGTTGGTTAATATGTAAAACAAAAATAGAGGTACAGCTGTCTACAATTGGTTAAGATAGTAATTACTATAAAAAATTAAAAAAAAACATACATTAAAAAAGGAAAACAAAGCGGCATACAGAACATACACATTGGCAAAAACGAAAGACACCATTACAAAAAGTTAACATAGCACAATAATGCAATGATATGATAAATAAGTACCAAGCTACGTCAAATGGATATTATTAATATAAGAATGAACATTAAAAGTAAAAATGTACCAAGAAAAAAAAAATAATTTAACAAGTTATTAAGATGATAAACAACGTCAGTTCCTAGAATCTATACTATTTAAACACCATCGCGTAGTATTTGGAAGCAAGGTTTTTGTTTATTCAGATGATTTTTTTTTTTATAAAAAGGACGAGACATTCTTTGCCATACCCTAATTCATCAACTAAAGGCTCAGACAATGGTGAAGTTTTACAAAGTCTGAGTGGCAGATGCAGGCTCTTAAATACGAATTATCATTATTACAATATTCACCCCGTCGCGTTTTTGTCATTGACAAAATCTCGCAAAAATTTCTGAAGAAACAGAATACGAAAATGAGAACAAAAATACCATTTTCTGCTTTTGTTCTAAAGTTTATGCATATTTCATGCATTGGAAAAGCAAGGAGTATCTATCCGGTTATTATTAGAATTATGATGACATGCTCCATATATATGAGGTAAAGAAGTTTTTAATATAGTGAAATGTTGTCGATTCTCAAATTGGTTAGCAGGTTTTGATTAAATGTCTGTTAGACGGCAAGGTTTTCTTATTAAAAAGGAGTTTACAATTGATCTGAAATCAAATTTATCGTCCTTTATTCAGAACTATAGTCCCTAGTGTTGAAAGTTTGGTTTTTTGACACAATTCCATAATTATTTTCTAATATATTATGCATGGAATAGTAATCAAGGTAGGAGAATGAAATTACACGATAAACACATTTGGGTGATGAATTTTTAGGTAACTTAGTCATATGTCCCAGTTCAAACATTAATTTGACCGCGGCTGTCAAACATAATTATTGGACTCCTTATCAATTCAGCGTTGGTAGACTTTCCTTTAATATGTAATATCATTTGTCGCAAAATTAATACAGTACACTGACGAAAAAAATTGAGATCTAACAGATTTTGTTTTTTGTTGTGTTTTGTGGTTTTTTGTTCTCTCGTTTTTTTTCGTTTTGTCTTTAAGAGATGTACTATAATATAAATGTTCTCGCGCTAGTATAAATGTAAAAAAAGATTTGGTATAATTGCAAATGAGACAACTCTTCAAAACAAACCAAATGACACAGAAATTTTACAACTATAGGTCACCATACGGACTTCAACAATGAGCAAAGCCACTACCACATAGTCAGCTATGAAAGGCCCAGAAACGACTAAATTCTAATGTAAAACAATTTAAACTAGAAAATTAACGACCTAATGTATGTGCAAAAAAATGAACTAAAAACAAATATGTTTCTTAGAATCAGTTGGCCTGATGTTCATTATGGAGAGTATTACATATTCCTAGCACTAGTAACCCGAATTTAACTTGATCGGACAAAAACGTGTTAACGCTATTTAAATGAGATTGATCGTTATTTGATAAAGATTGACAAAAATTAAAAATTATATTTAATTCATTTCAATTCATATCAATTCATTTTAACGCCAGTCAAATAGATTTCTCTGCAGTCGATCAATTGAAATCAATTTAGTGGTTAGTTGCGTCAAACTAATAGGCCACGCCCCTGTTAAGCTATTTCAAACATGCATTAATTCGTTTTAAACATGGATGAGACCCGGGATTTTTACAGGTAAATCACTCAGGCAAATCGACCTCGATGTATCTATCGTAAGTAACGTGTGATCCTTTGCAACTATATAGTAACGAAACTTTGTGTATTCCTGTATATTAACCGTTTCTCTTTTTTTCTGTTTACTATATTGTACTCGTAAATCAAATTTAGACACGGAAAACTACACAGAAATTATTTATTGTGTACATAGACAATAATAGTGCATTGACTTGACATATCAACGATATAAGGATGAGGCTTAGAAACGGGCCGAATCCTTATATCGTTGATATGTCAAGTCAATGCACTATTATTGTCTTTATACTGCAATCTAAAAAAAAAAACATTTTCAATTGTTGTTTAATGCGTTAAGGTTATTCATTTGATTTAAATATTAGGGGAAACACCCTTTAAAAAGACCTCATGCTCGCGGAGAAATATACAACACCATGAAATTTACATTTACCTGTTGAAACCAACACTCGATGGTGAACGAAATCGTTTGAGTATGGACTTAAATATCAACCATAAGCATAAAACATAATGATTTATAGGTTGCAAACAAAAAATATAAGCAAATTAAATATGTTTTCCCAATAATTGCAAAAGAAACAATGTTGAGTCTTTCCACCCATCGTTGTATGCATTTGAAACAAGAACAGGTTGAAGAGGTCGTATGAATAATTCAATATTATTTCGGCAATTTCTATTTAAATATTCATGAGGAAAAGTGATATCGGGTCAGTGACTGTATATGACATAGAAATATACAGTCAACGCATTTTGACTGCTCAAATAGAACGAGTGCAGTATAAATAATTTAAATTGATGTGTCTTATATTTCCGGGAAGCAACATATAGTCATTCTCTTGCTGTATATTGATATTTGGAAAAGCTTGTAATGAAAAACAAGATATTGTTGAATAATAAAATTGACGAAGATAATGTTGACGTTGAATATGACAAACAGAAAGGCATGCTCAAAATTCTAAATGAAGTAGCAGCCCACTGAACTTTTAAAACTGTGTTAAATTGTAATACCGGTCACTTGCCAAATCGGGCGTTAATTGTGGAAGAGAAACAAATATCAAACAAAAATATTGTTCTTACGATTCTGTAAAAAGATTATTGTGCTATCATGCACCCTGACGTACTTGTAATAAATGAAGATGTATTCTGTATATATGAGATAAATTTTAGTCTGCGATAAAGATGGGTAAGTTGATTTAAG
Source organism: Mytilus edulis (assembly GCF_963676685.1). Taxonomy (NCBI): domain Eukaryota; kingdom Metazoa; phylum Mollusca; class Bivalvia; order Mytilida; family Mytilidae; genus Mytilus; species Mytilus edulis. The sequence goes on along the minus strand of NW_027266915.1, from coordinate 11,209 downwards.
TTTAACGACCTTGACAGGCTATTTGTCGGCATACTCTTACGTTTTTTAATGTTTTAAAAGAAAACATACCTTTACGTTTTGGGCATTTAATATAAGTCTACTTACCAAATTGAAATGAACACAAACATTGTTAAAAAAAACAAAAAATGGAAAAGAAACATTCTGCATTGTTGCTTTCATATAATTTTATTTCCTATATATTTGAGCGAAAATTTCTAAGTTAAAACTGATTGTAGTATAGATAAAATATTCCATCTAGGTGCTCTCGTTACATATTAAAATGAATTTCATTGGTCGGAACGTTTGCAAACTTTCAATCCAGGTGTTCTCATCGAGGTCCGCGTTCATGTTTCAAATCAATACACAATAAGAAGTCCAGTTCGGCAAAAAGAAATCAAAGTAAAACTCTACGATGTCCAATTAAACAAACAGAATTCAGAAAAATAACACTTTTACGATTCTTCCAATCACGACAAAAATATCTATCTTTTTCTCCGATGAAAATCATTACTATTTATATTAGAACAAGTCAAAAGTTACCGGAGCTTGATTTATGATGCATACGAAACTTTAATAAATATTTATCCGGTTTGTATTTTTCAAAATAACTATTATATCCGATAAAAATCGAAAAATAAATTATCGGTAAAAAATACCGATTTTTCTATGAGACAAAAAATATCCTTATTGGAGTCAAATTTGTAATAAAGGACAAACCATATCCTCATGTTTTTTTATGCAGCACTAGTAAGCATAGTTCGTCTGTTCTCGCTTCAAACCAAGCCATCATAAATACACCAGAGATTACTAAAATGAAAGTCTTCTCGCTCATTGAAATTTTTTTGTAGGTATTAAGCTTCAATTCGACCATTGAATTTTTCAGAATTACGAAAAATATGTTATAATCCTTGACCTTCCCGAAGCTTATACTTCGTTCAGTCGATTGTATGAAAGATTTTTTTAAAGAAACCGGTCTTTTACTGCAAAAAAAAGAAGATAAAAGCGATCTTTGTTTGAAGTAACGAATGCCATTCTTAAAAAAAAAGAAAGTTTTCGTGTTTTAGGTCGTCCTGATGCAAACGTAAAAGTTGAAATAAAAATTACACTCCGAGATTACACTAAAGACATTTCGCTAGCACACATGGGAATAGATTTATTAATCGTTCATTTGCAAGTCAAAAATAATAATTATGCAAAACTAATGTTAAAACTTTCCAATTTAAAATTGAGAAAAATCCGACAGGAAACCAAAGTACAAAGGTACGGCATTTATTTAAAAACAATCTCCATCCAACTTCAAAATGTGAGGTAAATCGATTAGCTTACGCTAGCCAAGCAACTAACAGACAAAATAAATCTTGCCTCCCCGATGAAGACTATCTATAGACACGGAATAAAAAATAAGGAAATAATAGTATGTTAGATTGGTTAAAAACACATTTATGCAAACATGAGTCAGCTGTTTCTTTACTGAACTGGTCAGTGGTAATACAAAACCAGGGTTTCAAAAAGATGAAGAAAAAGAAAAAGACATTTAAACATGTAAAAATTTATTTAAAAGCAAATCAGATATAGTGTTTAACTGAAATTGAAAAAAAAGAATCATAATATATATAGTCTATAATATGTAAAAATTTATATCAAAAAGCTAACAGCAAAATGAAAGAAAAATATGTGTAACGGTTGCTTAAGAACATTGACCTTGGCCGTAACAGCCTCATGTTTGAAATTTTAAAACAAAGTTGAAACAAAGGCTTGTCTTCATATCAAATTGTTTTCACGGCGAATGTCTTGCAAGAAGCAAACTCCCATTACTCCGGTACCGGTGTCGCCCTTGCATAATTTTGCGTGATCCATGCATGTTTCTGATTTACTTGTCTTTTGTGCATTTACTTTCCTACTAAATGGCTATAGTATAAGTATTCATTTTCATTTGTAAATGTCTGGTTTCGCAATGATGCATGTCCACCAATATCCAGACATTGTGCGAAAAAAAAAAGTTTAGAAGATATGATTCTATGCTGAATACAGAAAACATATAGTCGTTTCTTCATGAAGAATTGAACTCTAACCTTACAGAATACCAAACTGGCTCTCCTTTTTGAGTATTTTCATCTGGTGTCTTACATTTAAGGGTTTAACTTGTATTAAGTCGTGTCAACTTACTGTCAAGACAGACGCATTTATAGAAAATAAAGGAATATGGAGTAAAAGTCCACGGGACCTTATCGAACACAAAGTCAGAGCTTAACAACAATACAAATTATCAATGGTCAGCGTTTTATTCCTGTTCATCTTTATAGTCGCTAGAGAGTCTTCAACAATGAAAGAATCACTTGTTTACCAGAAGAACAAAACGACAATAGCAAGAAAGGATCTGAGAGTACTTAAGTTTCTGACAGCTAGTTCACACTGTTACGTTTGAAGTCTTCCTGTCCATCATCCCGCAATCGTTATTTTTGAAGACCATAAGTGAATGAGTAATTGGATTTTCTGTCTCAGGACCTGCGCATATATAAAATACTTGCCACTGAACATTGAACCAAGTAAAATCAATACACATCGTTTCATATATAAAAATCAATCTACAGATGATAAAGCATTTCTTTGCTGGTTAGACTCCCTTTTTTGGGAGTTAAACACTGTGCGGGACAAATTTCTTCTCATGGGAAGATATATTTTCCCATGGGAATATTATATTTTTATTTTATTTTTTTCAGAATTTGTAAAAGTGCTATGAAATATCGATATGGATTGACAATCACTAGTAACCAATGACTGGAAAAATTTAACAGGCATTTCAATAAATTAAAAGTATTTCTATCATACTTTTACACTCAATAGTCTTTTTTTTTTTTTTTATCGTTGAATGATTGATAGAAATTCTACCGTTCAGCGGCTGATTTTACAATTTGAATCTTTCACCTTTGTTTTCGGTCAATATCATCGTGCATTTCATGTAATAGTGTTCGCTGAACTGTCAAGTATCAGAAACATTCCTTTTGAATTTCAGAATTTAATTTAAGAATTAAAATTATAATTCTGTTTTAATCTATAAACATGGGGAATGACGAATCGTGTTTTAGATTGTTTTCTAATTATAACCTTATAATTTCGTGAATTTACATCATAATCATTATGAATGTACTTATTCTTTTTCGTCTACGTAACTCGATATGCGTGTTTTTCGCCACTAGAAAGATGTGCACTTAAATTTTTTGTTCAAATTTTCTAATCATGCTTATGCAATGTTGTAACTCGTCTACACACAAATCTTTTATTTCAAGTCATTTTTGGCAAACACCTTTTGAAGTCTTTTCTAGATCTTTTATAACCTCTCGGGTAATTATCATAGAAAATCCAGAGTTTTGCATTTACAGGGACGCGTACGGATGATCTTTGTGATATATTCACTTGTACTTTACCCGTAGGCTGTCTTTGTGTACTGTAATTTATGGTTTAAAGGAATACGAATACTTTATTTCTCATAAAACTTCAATTGCTAGTTATCAATAACATGCATAAACATAACTATAAGGTAAAATTATTACATGCATGTGTAAACGATACAATTAAATAAACTTGGAGGACTGACTTTCACATTTATAACTTTTACATAGTTTTTCTAATAATACAATATTTGATGAGTTTAACTGTTGAACAGCTACAAAGATATAAGGGTTTGGCTAACAGTAGTTCCTTGAACATTTCCTTCTTTTTCTATAGTTTAAATGTTTTACAATTCATAATGTAATGGTACTCGTCATCAATGTTGTTTGAGTCACAGAGACGGCATATTCTCTCTTCTCTGTGTAAATCCTGACACCTTCTAGACTCAATCGGCAACTACCACATCTATATCTGCGTAATCATGGTAATATATGAATTTAGAAAGGTAAAAAGGAAAAGTAGTTTTCAAATTGATGATTCTTTTTGAAAATACGACAACATTATGTTTTATGCGATTCTGCAATAAAAGCAAAGAATTCTTCTTGAAACTGGTTTTTAGGTTTTTGTTTAATACATTTTGACACCCATTTATCACAAACAGTGCAGACGGATTTAAATTTGTATTTTTTCCTCACTAGATAGGTGAAAGTATGTTTAAAATTTAATATTAATTGCGAAAATGCATTACGAGCATTAATCTATACTTTTAAGTTAGAATTTAGAGTCTCAACTTTTTTCAAAATCTCTGTAATATTACCCATGCATTATTTATGTTTATGTCAAAGGCGTTTGATTGGATAATAGTTAAAGGTAGGTGTGGTTTTTGGTAACTTTCCTCCAATCAACTGGCCTATTCGACAAACCTGTGTCAGAATCTATCGTGCGTGACCAATGTTTATTGTATAATTTCTTGTCATGTGGTCAAATTATCTGAAAAAGTTACAAAGGTTACAACTTTTTGAAAGATTTTTTTCGGCAGAAACCAACAGCACTATTTGACGAAGACGAAGACGAAATAAAGGATTAAATTTTAACGTCCAGTGACATATATTATAATGATGTCGAAACAGAACTTGAAATTGACAAAAGGTTTTCATAGAACCGTCGCTTTTCCAAAGAATTCACGCTTAGTTGCTATTTCACAACTTCGGGTTCGCATTATAGTTATACATGTACAAATAACTAACAATAAACAAATTCTGATGATTTCTGCAACTGTTCTAGGACCTTTTAGTTGTAATATAAATCTGTGATTTTTCTATATTCGTACTTTCGACGAAGCAAAGCAAGTTCGATCTAGATATGGACATTAAACATTTACAATATTCAATAGTTGTACAAATTTTTTGTAGAACATGTAGAAAAATCCGTCTTTTCGGATAAAATCTGAATTTACGTACCATTGTAATATAGAGAATGGACATGGGGAATGTGTCAAAGAGATAACAACCCGACCAAAGAAAAAAACCAACATTGAGCAGAAGGTCACCAACAGGTCTTCAATGTAGCGAGAAATTCCCGCACCCGGAGGCGTCCTTCAGCTGGCCCCTAAACAAATATATACTATATATATAGTCCAGTGATAATAAACGCCATACTAATTTCCAAATTGACACAAGAAACCAAAATTAAAATAATACAAGACTAACAAAGGCCAGAGGCTCCTGACTTGTGACTGGCGCAAAAATGCGGCGGGGTTAAACATGTTTATGAGATCTCAACCCCCCCCCCCCTATACCTCTAGCCAATGTAGAAACGTGAATGCATAACAAAACGCACATTAAGATTCAGTTCAAGAGAAGTCTGAGTCTGATGTCAGAAGATGCATATACGGACCCTGGATTTAAATCAGATATGATCTGGCGGTTTTTGTCTTTTTTTCAAAATACATTTTTAATTGTGACTATCTTTAGTTCCGAATCTTTCTATCATTCTATATAATTGATTTAGTTTAAATGAAAATAAGGAACTTGGAATTAAAACACTGTTGAAGAGAAACTACATATTCGGGTTAAATTCACCTCAGTTTGTTAATTCAAGTTTGACATCTAACATCTTAATCCGTAATCCACATTTACCTGACGACCTTAAATTGTTTATTGTTTTATATCAATCGAATATCCTTACACAGGAGACTGAGACAAATATGTTATTTGTAATGGTATTTATCAAAACTAAAATGATTGAAAATATCTTTGTAGAATATGAATTTGCCTAATAAGCGTATAATTATAATACATAGATTTCAACATCTTCAATAGAGAGATTACTGATAAGATTTCCAAAATATATGTACATGTATAATGCGATTTGTGCTATATAGTATGTCAATGATATTGAATGCCGCTGAGTGTAAAATATTTGTCAGCTTAAAAAAATATTTTTGACACTGCTGGTTTTAATTTTCTGACTCAAGTATAAATTTAAGAAAAGTGTATAGTTTCTGAATATTTTTAGATTCAATATTTTATCATTATTATTATTTCAAAGTCTCACCACATACAAACATAAAATGAGAATCACAGAACTGAACAAAACATTTAAACATTTGTGTTGTATGCATCAATCTTTAAAAGATAAATGAGAGACGTATAAGACACAATATATAAATATAAACAAATTTTTACTCATTTAAATTGAAAATTTACAGTGTCCGTATACTAAATGATATTAAACATCTTTTTCTTTAAGAACAAGTGAAATAAAATGCCGTTTCTTTTCAATAAAATATTGTTGATGTTTTTGGCACCTATTGCAGCAACATTGTCGTTATTGAATAAATATATAAATTGTTAAATTAAAATGTTAAGCTTAATGTAGCATGATACATTTGTATGTCTATAATGGGCATTTTAAAAGCACAAGAATATGAAAAAGAAGATGTGGTGCGGTATGATTTCCAATTAGACAACAGTCCACAGGAGACCAAAATGACAGAGACATTAACAAATATAGGTCACCGTACGGCCTTCAACAATGAGCAATGCCAAATCCGCATGGTCAGCTATAAAAGGCCCAGATATGACAATGTAAAACATTTCAAACAAGAAAACTAACCGCCTTATTTATATAACAAAAAAAAAAATGAACGAAAAATAAATATGTAACACATAAACAAACGACAACTACTGAATTGCAGGCTCATGACTTGGGACAGGCACATACATAAATGATGTGGCGGGGTTAAACATGTTAGCGGGCTCCCTATCCTCTCCCTAGTCTCGGTCAGTAGTATAAAAGTACATGTACAACATTAAAACGAACTATAAGAATCAGTTTAAATAGGCTTAACTCATCAGATGGACAAAAACATGGAGGGGTAGAATGTAATATTTGTAACTGGTCGTTAAGCAACCATGAATCATTTAATCTATTCTTTATATTTTCATCTCTTTATTCTGTAATTAAAAGTGCTTATCCCATTATCATCTTTATTTCTGTAAACTCCATTTATTTACTTTCATAGCCTCATATATGTACATGTACATGGTATTTGTTACAGGAACAATTTTGACATAAAAAAATTACAAAGTTAGTGTCCATATTTTCAGGACACGATAAATGACTTGAATTTAGCTAGAAGGTTTTTTTTTTAAAGAAAATCCAGTTTTTAACACACTTATGCTTAATACTCACACTATCAGCCCACTTGTGAACTTTTGCATTTAACCGATTTGAGCTCATGTTAGTCAATCTACACCACAAACGAATAATACTTTTCCACTGTTTATATAAAAAATAGGTGGTATTCCTAAGTCTCTCGTAACTGCAGCATTTGGTGCATATTTTCGTACTCCGAGAAAAAAAATCTACAAGCCCTATTATGTATAGAGTTAATACAGGAATATGTTTTTTGACCCCATATACCTGCTCCGTATTCTATTATAGGACAAACCAATCTTTCATACAATTTTACAAATACAACGAAACAAACACCACCTAAAACAATCGTTTTACAAAAATCATCAACTTCGAATTACAATGAAGTTTGACTAAAAACACCCAAAAAAGTATCATAAAGTCAAAATAATTAACCTATAAAAAAAATACACACAAAAAAGAAAGAAATACAAAGTTTTGTTTTAAATCCTACAAAAACAAACAATTATATAACACGGCAAACAAAAAGGTGGAAGCCGTGTCTTTATTTCTGCATGGATCAGTGTTTTTATTACCTGGTTAATTACTGGCACGTGTCGTCGGACAAAATTTTTGATGACAGAAAAAATCAAAATTACGGCTTAACTACAATTTCTAATGACTAAAAAATCAGATTATTGTAACAAAATTAGTTTTTGGAATTCGTATTGTTGTTGTTATGTAGTATGTTGGTCTGCATAGTTAGTTGTTCTTTAAAGACCCAAACTCTCAACAGACGAATGACTCTGTGAGGGTTGGTCTTGGAATCTTTCCATGATGGGGAAAACTAGCTTTGGATATCTTGGTGGGGAAACTAGCTGGGAACAATGCCTTCGGTGGTGTATGGCATTGCTGTCGCTGTAGAGACAGGCCAGGCGTAGTTGCCGATGAAGAGGCAGGCCGGGATCGACTGACACCTATAAGTTTCAAAATTCAAACTTTTTTAATAAAATAAATAAAAACAAAAATAATACAAAACAGTTACAAACAACAATAAAGTAAAACAAATATTTTCAATTATTTCCCTAACAGAGAACAATAAATATTTTGATAAACTTTATTTATGATGGCTATTTATTATCTTTATTTTAGTTAAACCTATTTTAAAATAATTTACTTTAAATCTTAATACTTTTAAAATCATGACTTACCTATAAGTTTCAAAATTCAAACTTTGACGTCTCAAAGCAGAATTTCTACTTATATAGCAATCACTTAATGACTTTGGTACTAGTTTGTGCCCTATAGTTTATCAAAGTTAAATTATTGACGTAAGTTGACCATGTCAACCATTGTCCGAAGTTTATGACTTGTTTGTTCATCTTTTACTTTCAAACAAAGATTTAAGTAGTATTTGTTCTATCAGAAAGTTATTTGACCAAAGAAAGTTAGTTTGACCAACGTGAAGTTTACTTGAACTAAAAACTGGACATGAAAATTTGTATGTCAAATATCTGTCACAATACATCACTCCCCTTAGAAATTTTGGACTCCAAAATAAATTAAATAATAAAGAAAATTTTAGAGAAATTGCGTATTTTTATGTTTACTATATTAATTTGAAAATGGATTTATAACTTTTAATTATTTATGTAAGTAAATAATCAATATCCATATTTAAACCTCAAAACAATATAAAAGACAAGCAATTGAGTGATGAAAAACCAATGGATGCATAAACATACAGCATTTACTTTTTGATTTTAAGCGGGGGAAAAAAACTTGAACTTAATTTTAATATTTTTCTTTTTTTTTTTCTTTCTTTTTTTTCATTATTTAGATTCCTTAATCATACTATTCAATTGGTGTTTTTATCTTTTATTTGTTTTATAATTTAATTGATGTTATGATGATAAAATACTATTAAGTATTAATTATAAATCGTTGTTCTTTAAAGTTTGTTACTCACATGCTTACAAATGAACGTTAATTTTTACAGTTGATGAAATGTAATTAGAAATATATGCAAAGTGTTTAAACAAAATGTTGCAAAAATATATGAAATATGAAAAACTTGAATAAATCTTAAACAGAATTTGATTTTTCTTTTATCAGTTTCTAAGTTACTGTCTTATCATTTTGATGGCGTTCCTACTCTTGAGGTAACCCATTTTGTCAATTGATTGTGGCGTCCCTGCTCCTGAGGTGACCCATGCGTATATTTTGTATGGCGTTCCTTCTTGTGAGGTAACCCATTATATCTATTAATTGTGGCGTCCCTGCTATTCAGGTAGCCTGAGCATTATGCTTGCCTATATATGTATATATTGAATTATTATAACTCTGTACCGGTATTAGATTTTCCAAAATGTACAGTAAACGGCAACAAAAATTTTACTAACTTGTTCCTAATAGGTAACTCACAAACAAGGATATTTACTTTATGTAACCCTTAAAGAAGTGAACCTAATCTTAAAGACGACTGATTGCAAATATTAATATTGACATGCGTTTGAAATACAAACATTCAGTTCTAATTAACATCATTCTGAAAAAGTTATTCAATGGATGATTTAAATGAATAAAATTTTACAACACTTTATGAAAAACATAATTTTAAAACTTGTTTAGACAGTCTTTTAGAAAAGTTGTTCTTAAAATTTTAAGACATGAAACGCAATACGATTTGTGAAATGAAAATGAACATTTTGTTTCATAGCTGAAAATTTTAAATTAAAAATTTAGATTTTAGAAATAAGTTTTTGATGTACTCACAGTTTCTTGAAAATATATGTTTACAATGAAAATACACAACAATATAAATTTAATATTTATGTCACTGATGTTGATAAAAGTTCTTCTCTTATAATAATATGTAACAGTTCTTCGATATTCAGCTGATGTCGTTGTTCAATGGTGTATTCTGATTATTCACAAATAAATCATTTACTGGAAATATATAGAATTAAATAGTCCGAACGGTACGAAAATAATGTTCAACTGTAAATATTCCGGTTCGAATTGTCGAAATACTGTCTTAGTTTCTGGCATGCTGTTATGATAGGTGTCGATGTTTGGCGTCCAACATTTATTAAGGGCCTCCACCAAATATTATAAAAGAAATTATTGTGTATGCGTATATCCACCAAATATTGTAACAAAATTATTTGTGGAATTCGTATTGTTGTTGTTATGTAGTATGTTGGTCTGCATAGTTAGTTGTTCTTTAAAGACCCAAACTCTCAACAGACGAATGACTCTGTGAGGGTTGGTCTTGGAATCTTTCCATGATGGGGAAAACTAGCTTTGGATATCTTGGTGGGGAAACTAGCTGGGAACAATGCCTTCGGTGGTGTATGGCATTGCTGTCGCTGTAGAGACAGGCCAGGCGTAGTTGCCGATGAAGAGGCAGGCCGGGATCGACTGACACCTATAAGTTTCAAAATTCAAACTTTTTAATAAAATAAATAAAAACAAAAATAATACAAAACAGTTACAAACAACAATAAAGTAAAACAAATATTTTCAATTATTTCCCTAACAGAGAACAATAAATATTTTGATAAACTTTATTTATGATGGCTATTTATTATCTTTATTTTAGTTAAACCTATTTTAAAATAATTTACTTTAAATCTTAATACTTTTAAAATCATGACTTACCTATAAGTTTCAAAATTCAAACTTTGACGTCTCAAAGCAGAATTTCTACTTATATAGCAATCACTTAATGACTTTGGTACTAGTTTGTGCCCTATAGTTTATCAAAGTTAAATTATTGACGTAAGTTGACCATGTCAACCATTGTCCGAAGTTTATGACTTGTTTGTTCATCTTTTACTTTCAAACAAAGATTTAAGTAGTATTTGTTCTATCAGAAAGTTATTTGACCAAAGAAAGTTAGTTTGACCAACGTGAAGTTTACTTGAACTAAAAACTGGACATGAAAATTTGTATGTCAAATATCTGTCACAATAGATACATTATCTTCATGCCCGCGTCACACTGTCCCGATTTTTATATACGATGGACACCCGAATGCGAAAATTGTAAGTTCGTACGAAGTTGGTCCCGATCTCGTTAAAATACCCAAAAGTGACCGAAGCCAGTACGATGAATAACGAAGTCTATACGAGGGTGCCGAAAGTATATACGATAGCAAAAGATGGACATACGAAGG
>NW_027266914.1:0-13419 GCF_963676685.1 Mytilus edulis | reverse complement strand
ATACCAAAGCCTTGGTTAAAATTTAGTAAATACTGAATTCATTTATAATAGCGGAAAAAATTTAGGCTTAATTCATGCTAAATTGTGACTTTATACTTGCTAAAATAATAAATTTGATTTAGTCGCATGAAAAAATATAAAGCGTTCCCTTCTAAGGTTTCTACATAATGCGCAATCTTCTTTTCCAAGGGGTAGCCAATAAAGTTTCAATTTATGACGGAACCAAGTCTATGTGTCAAAATGTCTATATTGGTTGCTAAGGACAATAAACAACAAAACTAACATATATTGTCATTCTAAAGGTTGTTTCTCCCTCAGAATTGTGTCTATAACCTAGTTATCAATAGATTTGTGGTATGATTTGTCTAAAAAAAAGCAATTTTTTGCTTTGTCAAATGCCATAAGGATTAACATTTTTTTCCCCCAATTCCACTTTAAATGGATTTCTGTTTTCTACTAGCTAAAACGAGCAAATTGGCCTGCTAGTTTTGAAAATCGGTTCAGAAATAAATATTTTATGAAGGTTAGCAGTTGACACTGAAATGCAACAAAAAAGTGATTTTATGAAACATGCCATGTCAAAGTGCATTTTCTCCTTTTTTTGTTAAATTTCTAAAACTATACCTTCTAAGCCTGTCTTTTCTTGTTTAAAAACTTAAATTAACCTTAACAGTAGACAAATTTTACAAGTTAAAGCTATTTTAAAGCTCTAGAATGTCAATTTTGTTGTGTATTACCATACCAAAGCCTTGGTTAAAATTTAGTAAATACTGAATTCATTTATAATAGCGGGAAAAAATTTAGGCTTAATTCATGCTAAATTGTGACTTTATACTTGCTAAAATAATAAATTTGATTTAGTCGCATGAAAAAATATAAAGCGTTCCCTTCTAAGGTTTCTACATAATGCGCAATCTTCTTTTCCAAGGGGTAGCCAATAAAGTTTCAATTTATGACGGAACCAAGTCTATGTGTCAAAATGTCTATATTGGTTGCTAAGGACAATAAACAACAAAACTAACATATATTGTCATTCTAAAGGTTGTTTCTCCCTCAGAATTGTGTCTATAACCTAGTTATCAATAGATTTGTGGTATGATTTGTCTAAAAAAAAGCAATTTTTTGCTTTGTCAAATGCCTTAAGGATTAACATTTTTTTCCCCAATTCCACTTTAAATGGATTTCTGTTTTCTACTAGCTAAAACGAGCAAATTGGCCTGCTAGTTTTGAAAATCGGTTCAGAAATAAATATTTTATGAAGGTTAGCAGTTGACACTGAAATGCAACAAAAAAGTGATTTTATGAAACATGCCATGTCAAAGTGCATTTTCTCCTTTTTTTGTTAAATTTCTAAAACTATACCTTCTAAGCCTGTCTTTTCTTGTTTAAAAACTTAAATTAACCTTAACAGTAGACAAATTTTACAAGTTAAAGCTATTTTAAAGCTCTAGAATGTCAATTTTGTTGTGTATTACCATACCAAAGCCTTGGTTAAAATTTAGTAAATACTGAATTCATTTATAATAGCGGGAAAAAATTTAGGCTTAATTCATGCTAAATTGTGACTTTATACTTGCTAAAATAATAAATTTGATTTAGTCGCATGAAAAAATATAAAGCGTTCCCTTCTAAGGTTTCTACATAATGCGCAATCTTCTTTTCCAAGGGGTAGCCAATAAAGTTTCAATTTATGACGGAACCAAGTCTATGTGTCAAAATGTCTATATTGGTTGCTAAGGACAATAAACAACAAAACTAACATATATTGTCATTCTAAAGGTTGTTTCTCCCTCAGAATTGTGTCTATAACCTAGTTATCAATAGATTTGTGGTATGATTTGTCTAAAAAAAAGCAATTTTTTGCTTTGTCAAATGCCATAAGGTAGCAATACACAGTTAGGAAAAAAAACTTAAAATTGACACTCAAAATTTTTAAACACCCTCTTTCCCCTCCTGTTTAACAAAGAAGGCTTTATATGTGTGTTATGCATGTATATACTTATAGAAAGAGAATCTTCCATAGATTTGATTTCTGATGGTCATAAGGGTGAAATATAATCCGTCTTGGGTGTAACCATGGCAACAATCTGCATTTCTTAGATACAAAATATAGCAAAAAAGGGGGGTGAACATGTCACAAAAGTCTCCAAAATTTGGTCTAAAGGAAAATTTCAATCAATTACAGTGATACCTTTCCTGAATCCATAGGTTTATATCTATCAAGTGGTCCCAAAAAAAATCATATGCTTATCTGCTCGTTTTTCCATAAAATTGAATTGAAAAGATCGAGCGCAAAATCTTTGTTGATAAACACTACAATAATGTATGGACCTATGAACGGTACGGATAGGAAAATACGGACTGTCAATCATATAAATGGCCTATAAAACATGTTAAAAACAATCTTAATGTTCATATAAACCCACTAAGAAGGCTATATTATTCTTCAATTATCTAAAAATCAATTTTATTGTACAAAAACTTTCATATTTAAAAAATTCACAGGGGCCATAATGCGAAACTAAACTTCTAACTGTGTATTGCTACCTTAAGGATTAACATTTTTTTCCCCAATTCCACTTTAAATGGATTTCTGTTTTCTACTAGCTAAAACGAGCAAATTGGCCTGCTAGTTTTGAAAATCGGTTCAGAAATAAATATTTTATGAAGGTAGCAGTTGACACTGAAATGCAACAAAAAAGTGATTTTATGAAACATGCCATGTCAAAGTGCATTTTCTCCTTTTTTTGTTAAATTTCTAAAACTATACCTTCTAAGCCTGTCTTTTCTTGTTTAAAAACTTAAATTAACCTTAACAGTAGACAAATTTTACAAGTTAAAGCTATTTTAAAGCTCTAGAATGTCAATTTTGTTGTGTATTACCATACCAAAGCCTTGGTTAAAATTTAGTAAATACTGAATTCATTTATAATAGCGGGAAAAAATTTAGGCTTAATTCATGCTAAATTGTGACTTTATACTTGCTAAAATAATAAATTTGATTTAGTCGCATGAAAAAATATAAAGCGTTCCCTTCTAAGGTTTCTACATAATGCGCAATCTTCTTTTCCAAGGGGTAGCCAATAAAGTTTCAATTTATGACGGAACCAAGTCTATGTGTCAAAATGTCTATATTGGTTGCTAAGGACAATAAACAACAAAACTAACATATATTGTCATTCTAAAGGTTGTTTCTCCCTCAGAATTGTGTCTATAACCTAGTTATCAATAGATTTGTGGTATGATTTGTCTAAAAAAAAAGCAATTTTTTGCTTTGTCAAATGCCATAAGGTAGCAATACACAGTTAGGAAAAAAACTTAAAATTGACACTCAAAATTTTTAAACACCCTCTTTCCCCTCCTGTCTAACAAAGAAGGCTTTATATGTGTGTTATGCATGTATATACTTATAGAAAGAGAATCTTCCATAGATTTGATTTCTGATGGTCATAAGGGTGAAATATAATCCGTCTTGGGTGTAACCATGGCAACAATCTGCATTTCTTAGATACAAAATATAGCAAAAAAGGGGGGTGAACATGTCACAAAAGTCTCCAAAATTTGGTCTAAAGGAAAATTTCAATCAATTACAGTGATACCTTTCCTGAATCCATAGGTTTATATCTATCAAGTGGTCCCAAAAAAATCATATGCTTATCTGCTCGTTTTTCCATAAAATTGAATTGAAAAGATCGAGCGCAAAATCTTTGTTGATAAACACTACAATAATGTATGGACCTATGAACGGTACGGATAGGAAAATACGGACTGTCAATCATATAAATGGCCTATAAAACATGTTAAAAACAATCTTAATGTTCATATAAACCCACTAAGAAGGCTATATTATTCTTCAATTATCTAAAAATCAATTTTATTGTACAAAAACTTTCATATTTAAAAAATTCACAGGGGCCATAATGCGAAACTAAACTTCTAACTGTGTATTGCTACCTTAAGGATTAACATTTTTTTCCCCAATTCCACTTTAAATGGATTTCTGTTTTCTACTAGCTAAAACGAGCAAATTGGCCTGCTAGTTTTGAAAATCGG
Organism: Mytilus edulis; assembly: GCF_963676685.1. Classification (NCBI taxonomy): domain Eukaryota; kingdom Metazoa; phylum Mollusca; class Bivalvia; order Mytilida; family Mytilidae; genus Mytilus; species Mytilus edulis. The sequence goes on along the minus strand of NW_027266914.1, from coordinate 9,366 downwards.
TTCAGAAATAAATATTTTATGAAGGTTAGCAGTTGACACTGAAATGCAACAAAAAAGTGATTTTATGAAACATGCCATGTCAAAGTGCATTTTCTCCTTTTTTTGTTAAATTTCTAAAACTATACCTTCTAAGCCTGTCTTTTCTTGTTTAAAAACTTAAATTAACCTTAACAGTAGACAAATTTTACAAGTTAAAGCTATTTTAAAGCTCTAGAATGTCAATTTTGTTGTGTATTACCATACCAAAGCCTTGGTTAAAATTTAGTAAATACTGAATTCATTTATAATAGCGGGAAAAAATTTAGGCTTAATTCATGCTAAATTGTGACTTTATACTTGCTAAAATAATAAATTTGATTTAGTCGCATGAAAAAATATAAAGCGTTCCCTTCTAAGGTTTCTACATAATGCGCAATCTTCTTTTCCAAGGGGTAGCCAATAAAGTTTCAATTTATGACGGAACCAAGTCTATGTGTCAAAATGTCTATATTGGTTGCTAAGGACAATAAACAACAAAACTAACATATATTGTCATTCTAAAGGTTGTTTCTCCCTCAGAATTGTGTCTATAACCTAGTTATCAATAGATTTGTGGTATGATTTGTCTAAAAAAAAGCAATTTTTTGCTTTGTCAAATGCCATAAGGTAGCAATACACAGTTAGGAAAAAAAACTTAAAATTGACACTCAAAATTTTTAAACACCCTCTTTCCCCTCCTGTCTAACAAAGAAGGCTTTATATGTGTGTTATGCATGTATATACTTATAGAAAGAGAATCTTCCATAGATTTGATTTCTGATGGTCATAAGGGTGAAATATAATCCGTCTTGGGTGTAACCATGGCAACAATCTGCATTTCTTAGATACAAAATATAGCAAAAAAGGGGGGTGAACATGTCACAAAAGTCTCCAAAATTTGGTCTAAAGGAAAATTTCAATCAATTACAGTGATACCTTTCCTGAATCCATAGGTTTATATCTATCAAGTGGTCCCAAAAAAATCATATGCTTATCTGCTCGTTTTTCCATAAAATTGAATTGAAAAGATCGAGCGCAAAATCTTTGTTGATAAACACTACAATAATGTATGGACCTATGAACGGTACGGATAGGAAAATACGGACTGTCAATCATATAAATGGCCTATAAAACATGTTAAAAACAATCTTAATGTTCATATAAACCCACTAAGAAGGCTATATTATTCTTCAATTATCTAAAAATCAATTTTATTGTACAAAAACTTTCATATTTAAAAAATTCACAGGGGCCATAATGCGAAACTAAACTTCTAACTGTGTATTGCTACCTTAAGGATTAACATTTTTTTCCCCAATTCCACTTTAAATGGATTTCTGTTTTCTACTAGCTAAAACGAGCAAATTGGCCTGCTAGTTTTGAAAATCGGTTCAGAAATAAATATTTTATGAAGGTTAGCAGTTGACACTGAAATGCAACAAAAAAGTGATTTTATGAAACATGCCATGTCAAAGTGCATTTTCTCCTTTTTTTGTTAAATTTCTAAAACTATACCTTCTAAGCCTGTCTTTTCTTGTTTAAAAACTTAAATTAACCTTAACAGTAGACAAATTTTACAAGTTAAAGCTATTTTAAAGCTCTAGAATGTCAATTTTGTTGTGTATTACCATACCAAAGCCTTGGTTAAAATTTAGTAAATACTGAATTCATTTATAATAGCGGGAAAAAATTTAGGCTTAATTCATGCTAAATTGTGACTTTATACTTGCTAAAATAATAAATTTGATTTAGTCGCATGAAAAAATATAAAGCGTTCCCTTCTAAGGTTTCTACATAATGCGCAATCTTCTTTTCCAAGGGGTAGCCAATAAAGTTTCAATTTATGACGGAACCAAGTCTATGTGTCAAAATGTCTATATTGGTTGCTAAGGACAATAAACAACAAAACTAACATATATTGTCATTCTAAAGGTTGTTTCTCCCTCAGAATTGTGTCTATAACCTAGTTATCAATAGATTTGTGGTATGATTTGTCTAAAAAAAAGCAATTTTTTGCTTTGTCAAATGCCATAATTATGGTAGCAATACACAGTTAGGAAAAAAACTTAAAATTGACACTCAAAATTTTTAAACACCCTCTTTCCCCTCCTGTCTAACAAAGAAGGCTTTATATGTGTGTTATGCATGTATATACTTATAGAAAGAGAATCTTCCATAGATTTGATTTCTGATGGTCATAAGGGTGAAATATAATCCGTCTTGGGTGTAACCATGGCAACAATCTGCATTTCTTAGATACAAAATATAGCAAAAAAGGGGGGTGAACATGTCACAAAAGTCTCCAAAATTTGGTCTAAAGGAAAATTTCAATCAATTACAGTGATACCTTTCCTGAATCCATAGGTTTATATCTATCAAGTGGTCCCAAAAAAATCATATGCTTATCTGCTCGTTTTTCCATAAAATTGAATTGAAAAGATCGAGCGCAAAATCTTTGTTGATAAACACTACAATAATGTATGGACCTATGAACGGTACGGATAGGAAAATACGGACTGTCAATCATATAAATGGCCTATAAAACATGTTAAAAACAATCTTAATGTTCATATAAACCCACTAAGAAGGCTATATTATTCTTCAATTATCTAAAAATCAATTTTATTGTACAAAAACTTTCATATTTAAAAAATTCACAGGGGCCATAATGCGAAACTAAACTTCTAACTGTGTATTGCTACCTTAAGGATTAACATTTTTTTCCCCAATTCCACTTTAAATGGATTTCTGTTTTCTACTAGCTAAAACGAGCAAATTGGCCTGCTAGTTTTGAAAATCGGTTCAGAAATAAATATTTTATGAAGGTTAGCAGTTGACACTGAAATGCAACAAAAAAGTGATTTTATGAAACATGCCATGTCAAAGTGCATTTTCTCCTTTTTTTGTTAAATTTCTAAAACTATACCTTCTAAGCCTGTCTTTTCTTGTTTAAAAACTTAAATTAACCTTAACAGTAGACAAATTTTACAAGTTAAAGCTATTTTAAAGCTCTAGAATGTCAATTTTGTTGTGTATTACCATACCAAAGCCTTGGTTAAAATTTAGTAAATACTGAATTCATTTATAATAGCGGGAAAAAATTTAGGCTTAATTCATGCTAAATTGTGACTTTATACTTGCTAAAATAATAAATTTGATTTAGTCGCATGAAAAAATATAAAGCGTTCCCTTCTAAGGTTTCTACATAATGCGCAATCTTCTTTTCCAAGGGGTAGCCAATAAAGTTTCAATTTATGACGGAACCAAGTCTATGTGTCAAAATGTCTATATTGGTTGCTAAGGACAATAAACAACAAAACTAACATATATTGTCATTCTAAAGGTTGTTTCTCCCTCAGAATTGTGTCTATAACCTAGTTATCAATAGATTTGTGGTATGATTTGTCTAAAAAAAAAGCAATTTTTTTGCTTTGTCAAATGCCATAAGGTAGCAATACACAGTTAGGAAAAAAACTTAAAATTGACACTCAAAATTTTTAAACACCCTCTTTCCCCTCCTGTCTAACAAAGAAGGCTTTATATGTGTGTTATGCATGTATATACTTATAGAAAGAGAATCTTCCATAGATTTGATTTCTGATGGTCATAAGGGTGAAATATAATCCGTCTTGGGTGTAACCATGGCAACAATCTGCATTTCTTAGATACAAAATATAGCAAAAAAGGGGGGTGAACATGTCACAAAAGTCTCCAAAATTTGGTCTAAAGGAAAATTTCAATCAATTACAGTGATACCTTTCCTGAATCCATAGGTTTATATCTATCAAGTGGTCCCAAAAAAATCATATGCTTATCTGCTCGTTTTTCCATAAAATTGAATTGAAAAGATCGAGCGCAAAATCTTTGTTGATAAACACTACAATAATGTATGGACCTATGAACGGTACGGATAGGAAAATACGGACTGTCAATCATATAAATGGCCTATAAAACATGTTAAAAACAATCTTAATGTTCATATAAACCCACTAAGAAGGCTATATTATTCTTCAATTATCTAAAAATCAATTTTATTGTACAAAAACTTTCATATTTAAAAAATTCACAGGGGCCATAATGCGAAACTAAACTTCTAACTGTGTATTGCTACCTTAAGGATTAACATTTTTTTCCCCAATTCCACTTTAAATGGATTTCTGTTTTCTACTAGCTAAAACGAGCAAATTGGCCTGCTAGTTTTGAAAATCGGTTCAGAAATAAATATTTTATGAAGGTTAGCAGTTGACACTGAAATGCAACAAAAAAGTGATTTTATGAAACATGCCATGTCAAAGTGCATTTTCTCCTTTTTTTGTTAAATTTCTAAAACTATACCTTCTAAGCCTGTCTTTTCTTGTTTAAAAACTTAAATTAACCTTAACAGTAGACAAATTTTACAAGTTAAAGCTATTTTAAAGCTCTAGAATGTCAATTTTGTTGTGTATTACCATACCAAAGCCTTGGTTAAAATTTAGTAAATACTGAATTCATTTATAATAGCGGGAAAAAATTTAGGCTTAATTCATGCTAAATTGTGACTTTATACTTGCTAAAATAATAAATTTGATTTAGTCGCATGAAAAAATATAAAGCGTTCCCTTCTAAGGTTTCTACATAATGCGCAATCTTCTTTTCCAAGGGGTAGCCAATAAAGTTTCAATTTATGACGGAACCAAGTCTATGTGTCAAAATGTCTATATTGGTTGCTAAGGACAATAAACAACAAAACTAACATATATTGTCATTCTAAAGGTTGTTTCTCCCTCAGAATTGTGTCTATAACCTAGTTATCAATAGATTTGTGGTATGATTTGTCTAAAAAAAAGCAATTTTTTGCTTTGTCAAATGCCATAAGGTAGCAATACACAGTTAGGAAAAAAAACTTAAAATTGACACTCAAAATTTTTAAACACCCTCTTTCCCCTCCTGTCTAACAAAGAAGGCTTTATATGTGTGTTATGCATGTATATACTTATAGAAAGAGAATCTTCCATAGATTTGATTTCTGATGGTCATAAGGGTGAAATATAATCCGTCTTGGGTGTAACCATGGCAACAATCTGCATTTCTTAGATACAAAATATAGCAAAAAAGGGGGGTGAACATGTCACAAAAGTCTCCAAAATTTGGTCTAAAGGAAAATTTCAATCAATTACAGTGATACCTTTCCTGAATCCATAGGTTTATATCTATCAAGTGGTCCCAAAAAAATCATATGCTTATCTGCTCGTTTTTCCATAAAATTGAATTGAAAAGATCGAGCGCAAAATCTTTGTTGATAAACACTACAATAATGTATGGACCTATGAACGGTACGGATAGGAAAATACGGACTGTCAATCATATAAATGGCCTATAAAACATGTTAAAAACAATCTTAATGTTCATATAAACCCACTAAGAAGGCTATATTATTCTTCAATTATCTAAAAATCAATTTTATTGTACAAAAACTTTCATATTTAAAAAATTCACAGGGGCCATAATGCGAAACTAAACTTCTAACTGTGTATTGCTACCTTAAGGATTAACATTTTTTTCCCCAATTCCACTTTAAATGGATTTCTGTTTTCTACTAGCTAAAACGAGCAAATTGGCCTGCTAGTTTTGAAAATCGGTTCAGAAATAAATATTTTATGAAGGTTAGCAGTTGACACTGAAATGCAACAAAAAAGTGATTTTATGAAACATGCCATGTCAAAGTGCATTTTCTCCTTTTTTTGTTAAATTTCTAAAACTATACCTTCTAAGCCTGTCTTTTCTTGTTTAAAAACTTAAATTAACCTTAACAGTAGACAAATTTTACAAGTTAAAGCTATTTTAAAGCTCTAGAATGTCAATTTTGTTGTGTATTACCATACCAAAGCCTTGGTTAAAATTTAGTAAATACTGAATTCATTTATAATAGCGGGAAAAAATTTAGGCTTAATTCATGCTAAATTGTGACTTTATACTTGCTAAAATAATAAATTTGATTTAGTCGCATGAAAAAATATAAAGCGTTCCCTTCTAAGGTTTCTACATAATGCGCAATCTTCTTTTCCAAGGGGTAGCCAATAAAGTTTCAATTTATGACGGAACCAAGTCTATGTGTCAAAATGTCTATATTGGTTGCTAAGGACAATAAACAACAAAACTAACATATATTGTCATTCTAAAGGTTGTTTCTCCCTCAGAATTGTGTCTATAACCTAGTTATCAATAGATTTGTGGTATGATTTGTCTAAAAAAAAGCAATTTTTTGCTTTGTCAAATGCCATAAGGTAGCAATACACAGTTAGGAAAAAAACTTAAAATTGACACTCAAAATTTTTAAACACCCCTCTTTCCCCTCCTGTCTAACAAAGAAGGCTTTATATGTGTGTTATGCATGTATATACTTATAGAAAGAGAATCTTCCATAGATTTGATTTCTGATGGTCATAAGGGTGAAATATAATCCGTCTTGGGTGTAACCATGGCAACAATCTGCATTTCTTAGATACAAAATATAGCAAAAAAGGGGGGTGAACATGTCACAAAAGTCTCCAAAATTTGGTCTAAAGGAAAATTTCAATCAATTACAGTGATACCTTTCCTGAATCCATAGGTTTATATCTATCAAGTGGTCCCAAAAAAATCAGATGCTTATCTGCTCGTTTTTCCATAAAATTGAATTGAAAAGATCGAGCGCAAAATCTTTGTTGATAAACACTACAATAATGTATGGACCTATGAACGGTACGGATAGGAAAATACGGACTGTCAATCATATAAATGGCCTATAAAACATGTTAAAAACAATCTTAATGTTCATATAAACCCACTAAGAAGGCTATATTATTCTTCAATTATCTAAAAATCAATTTTATTGTACAAAAACTTTCATATTTAAAAAATTCACAGGGGCCATAATGCGAAACTAAACTTCTAACTGTGTATTGCTACCTTAAGGATTAACATTTTTTTCCCCAATTCCACTTTAAATGGATTTCTGTTTTCTACTAGCTAAAACGAGCAAATTGGCCTGCTAGTTTTGAAAATCGGTTCAGAAATAAATATTTTATGAAGGTTAGCAGTTGACACTGAAATGCAACAAAAAAGTGATTTTATGAAACATGCCATGTCAAAGTGCATTTTCTCCTTTTTTTGTTAAATTTCTAAAACTATACCTTCTAAGCCTGTCTTTTCTTGTTTAAAAACTTAAATTAACCTTAACAGTAGACAAATTTTACAAGTTAAAGCTATTTTAAAGCTCTAGAATGTCAATTTTGTTGTGTATTACCATACCAAAGCCTTGGTTAAAATTTAGTAAATACTGAATTCATTTATAATAGCGGGAAAAAATTTAGGCTTAATTCATGCTAAATTGTGACTTTATACTTGCTAAAATAATAAATTTGATTTAGTCGCATGAAAAAATATAAAGCGTTCCCTTCTAAGGTTTCTACATAATGCGCAATCTTCTTTTCCAAGGGGTAGCCAATAAAGTTTCAATTTATGACGGAACCAAGTCTATGTGTCAAAATGTCTATATTGGTTGCTAAGGACAATAAACAACAAAACTAACATATATTGTCATTCTAAAGGTTGTTTTCTCCCTCAGAATTGTGTCTATAACCTAGTTATCAATAGATTTGTGGTATGATTTGTCTAAAAAAAAGCAATTTTTTGCTTTGTCAAATGCCATAAGGTAGCAATACACAGTTAGGAAAAAAACTTAAAATTGACACTCAAAATTTTTAAACACCCTCTTTCCCCTCCTGTCTAACAAAGAAGGCTTTATATGTGTGTTATGCATGTATATACTTATAGAAAGAGAATCTTCCATAGATTTGATTTCTGATGGTCATAAGGGTGAAATATAATCCGTCTTGGGTGTAACCATGGCAACAATCTGCATTTCTTAGATACAAAATATAGCAAAAAAGGGGGGTGAACATGTCACAAAAGTCTCCAAAATTTGGTCTAAAGGAAAATTTCAATCAATTACAGTGATACCTTTCCTGAATCCATAGGTTTATATCTATCAAGTGGTCCCAAAAAAATCATATGCTTATCTGCTCGTTTTTCCATAAAATTGAATTGAAAAGATCGAGCGCAAAATCTTTGTTGATAAACACTACAATAATGTATGGACCTATGAACGGTACGGATAGGAAAATACGGACTGTCAATCATATAAATGGCCTATAAAACATGTTAAAAACAATCTTAATGTTCATATAAACCCACTAAGAAGGCTATATAATTCTTCAATTATCTAAAAATCAATTTTATTGTACAAAAACTTTCATATTTAAAAAATTCACAGGGGCCATAATGCGAAACTAAACTTCTAACTGTGTATTGCTACCTTAAGGATTAACATTTTTTTCCCCAATTCCACTTTAAATGGATTTCTGTTTTCTACTAGCTAAAACGAGCAAATTGGCCTGCTAGTTTTGAAAATCGGTTCAGAAATAAATATTTTATGAAGGTTAGCAGTTGACACTGAAATGCAACAAAAAAGTGATTTTATGAAACATGCCATGTCAAAGTGCATTTTCTCCTTTTTTTGTTAAATTTCTAAAACTATACCTTCTAAGCCTGTCTTTTTCTTGTTTAAAAACTTAAATTAACCTTAACAGTAGACAAATTTTACAAGTTAAAGCTATTTTAAAGCTCTAGAATGTCAATTTTGTTGTGTATTACCATACCAAAGCCTTGGTTAAAATTTAGTAAATACTGAATTCATTTATAATAGCGGGAAAAAATTTAGGCTTAATTCATGCTAAATTGTGACTTTATACTTGCTAAAATAATAAATTTGATTTAGTCGCATGAAAAAAATATAAAGCGTTCCCTTCTAAGGTTTCTACATAATGCGCAATCTTCTTTTCCAAGGGGTAGCCAATAAAGTTTCAATTTATGACGGAACCAAGTCTATGTGTCAAAATGTCTATATTGGTTGCTAAGGACAATAAACAACAAAACTAACATATATTGTCATTCTAAAGGTTGTTTCTCCCTCAGAATTGTGTCTATAACCTAGTTATCAATAGATTTGTGGTATGATTTGTCTAAAAAAAAGCAATTTTTTGCTTTGTCAAATGCCATAAGGTAGCAATACACAGTTAGGAAAAAAACTTAAAATTGACACTCAAAATTTTTAAACACCCTCTTTCCCCTCCTGTCTAACAAAGAAGGCTTTATATGTGTGTTATGCATGTATATACTTATAGAAAGAGAATCTTCCATAGATTTGATTTCTGATGGTCATAAGGGTGAAATATAATCCGTCTTGGGTGTAACCATGGCAACAATCTGCATTTCTTAGATACAAAATATAGCAAAAAAGGGGGGTGAACATGTCACAAAAGTCTCCAA